>NC_018041.1:7500-27500 GCF_056151865.1 Erythranthe guttata
GAGAAAGCTGGATCAAAGGATGCTTTTGAAAAGGCCGATTTTCGGTATCAATTGCCGGATGAATTCAGTGACAGCCAAAGAAAGGAATTACAAACCAGTGTTCTCCGCCTTTATCCAATGAAGCGAAAAGCCTAGTTCTCTGTAAAGCCTTCACGGAGTTCAAGACCGGCATCCATGCTTATTCTTCTCGAGGTTGACTCTTCTCTAGATCTAGAACAAGGACGGGCGCGGCAAGCCATTCTCTTACAGCATAAGTACATTCTGACTTTCTATTTAAAGAAAGGAAAGACCTGAACACGATTCCGTAACACAGCTAGGCTTAAGGCCAACTACAGGCTATACTGACTACTTACTATTGTTCTAGAGCGGGGAAAGTCTTCATATAAAAAACAAGTGCCGTCCCCGATTCCTCTTATTGGAGAACTAGTCTAGTAGAAAGAATATTAACCGGCGAATTCCGATAGATAGAGTAGGGCCAAGCCCTTCTAAATCAATTCCAACCTTTCGCCCGGTCGCTAACCTATCTTTTTGAGTCCATGAGAAGGATTTTTCCCTATCATCGCTGGCGAATTCCGTCACCCACTTTAGCTTCGTGTGCATAGCCTTCCTTCTGCCTTCGGGAGAATAGATGTCTAATGAACTTCCCCTAGAAAGACTTGGGAACCCCATGTATAGTCTAATCTTTCTCTAAACGTAAGAGCTAACTATCTATCCTATCCGTAGGAGCTGTTTCTAAAGAAAGTACCTTAGGGGATCTTTGTACATTAGAAGATCCCGACTCTTTCCTAAGCAGATGCTCTGCAGCGTCCACGTGATTCATACCTAGGATGGGTGGCTCTCCATCTGATTCGTGAACTCGCCCAGACCGGAAGGAACTTTCCCTCCGAAAATGCTGAGTCGAGAAAGTTGTCACTGAACCGAATTCAGATGTGTATTTCGAGGTTCTTTATGAATCGGCTCTAGAGTAGCATTCGACGTCCTGGCTTCACTACCGATTCCATTCCACCCTTTTTTTTCTTTTCTCTGCTGACTTATTCTTAGTAATTAGCTTAGCCCCCTATTCTAGTTGTAGCAGCTGACGACAGGACGATAAGACAATGACAATCCAAGTTTGATTCCTTGGCTCCCATTCTCACCATTCCGCTGCATCTTCGTAGTATTTGACTCCCTTTGGTATTCCAGTTCTTTTGATTCCTTACGAGAAATTATTGAAGTGAACTTATCAAAGAAAGAGAGAGTTGTGGCAGCCAGAGTCTTACCGTAGACTTAGACGCGGCGTGACTAAACAAACACAAGCAATTGGTGAAGCCCATATTCTGAGATTTTGACATTCGCTCGAAATAAGCAAAGTGATGTTCTTTAGCATTGTGTGCGAAGTGGATAATCCATCCCAAAGCCTTATTGATAGCAGGGATTCGTCCTATCCACCAACCAAGCAAAGCAAGCCAGCCAACAAAGATTGATCCAGTTGGGGACTTTCCCGGGGATGGGAGTCCTTTATATGAGGATTCACCCCTGAAACTCGAAAGAGAGTCCTACCCTAGGCCCACAACAAGAATCGCCTAAGCCAATTAGCTGTTGCCGATCCCAAAGACGCCTTTGATTGAATGTTCACACCAGATCCACCGTCTGCACTTCCTACATTCACTCCCTGGAAATGGAAAGAGGAAAAGAGGAATTGTAACCTCCCGGTTTGCTGTAGTCAGCCTCACGGTGTGCCTGACTGGCGAGTCTGCCGTCTCCACAGCTTTCCCTTTGCTACCGTATAATAAGCCTAGAGTAGGCAGCTATCGAATCTAGCTATCCAGAAGTGACATACTAATGAATAGGAAGAGAAAGAGATTAACGAATAGACTGGATAAGAAAAGTCAAAATACAGGTGATGGGTGGTACACCTTCTTCTTTGACTTGCAAAAAACACGCCATAAGGCCTGCTTTCAGGCAGACAATCTTCACTAAACTCGACCCATAAGGAAGGGTGGTTTTTCTCCTTGTGTAGCAAAAGGGCTAAGCCATCTGGGCAGCATTTAGATAGTCTGGATAACTCTAAGCCAACCGAGGCGCAGGCATAGTCAAGGGTTGCTTCAGGATTTCCAAGTATGGTGACGAAGAATCCAACACCAGTAGAAGGAGACCCCCGCTTAAGTCTAAGTGGTTTATCTTAAGTCTAAGTGGTTTATCCGGTTCACCGAGGAGCTGGAAAGGCAAAGCCGCTGTAGCAGAGGTGGTGGGGTTCTCTGGGTCAGCATAGCCCATAGCGTAGCCAGAAGCACGAGTCAGATCATTAGTAGATACTGTTATTGATCCATCGCCAGTGGTTAGGCGTGAGAAGCATATCCTTTTAGAGAGAAAGATTGAGTGCTTGAAGCTCATCCAGTTGATCTGGCTTATGTACCGGCACCAGCAATAGCTTATTCATCACAGTCTTGTCCAACATCCTATTCGGAGTACTTTGAATACTCTTTAGAGCCGCATACCAATGTCTGTCTTTAAGCCTTGAGATCAGTTGCCTAACACTATTGATTTTGAGGGGATTACCATACCCCTTGTGTTCCAGACAAGAAGTTTAAGCATTAGGCTAAAATAGGAGGGTCATTATTGACCTCCAGCTCCTCAATGCCAACCAAAAGCTCATAGAAATGAGTTCAAACTACTTACTAGTAGAGTAGTAGAGGCGCATGGGAAGGAGAGCAATTCCAACTGTTTCCTATGGTGACAAATTCTATTGGGAGATTCTCACCAAAAGTAGAAAGGGGGGTTCTACCCATGGATCAGCTAACGCAGTTCAGATACTAAAGTAATCTCACCAGATTCAGTCCCGAGACGATAGGCGACCCACATTTCCTTAGAGGTACAAACCACCGGTTGAACTTCTCTTCGTCAGAATAAGGGAGCTCACTTCACAAACCCAAAGCGTCAAACTAAACTCACCTCGATTTAGCAATTACACGTTCAGTCCAGGAGTTGCAGAAGGGATAGAAGGATCTAGGCAAGTAAAGAACTTGCTTTGCTAATATCACTCTTCATAGGATCATTCGCCTTAAGGCTCTCTCAGTGAAATTCCAAAAACAGATTATGGAATGAAATTGATGAGAACTGTCTTGTCAGAAAAGCAAATCTCAGTAGTTCCAGAGGTGGATCGCCTTGGCTACAAGGCTCACTCCCTTGCTTTAGACGTATAGAAGGAGTACTTCTCACGAAATGACTTGCAGTGGCACTGAGAAAGAGATAGAAGAATGAGTGAGGAACTGGCTTTTGCTCCTCGGAAGGGATCTAGATTGAATGAATGCGCATGACTCGTACTCGCTTGTACCACCTTGGTAGCTGCAAATGAGTCAACCACGGAAAAGAAACTTTCACCATAGTGAGTGATATGCTCAAATCTCCGCTTTGACTTTCGCCTTTGAATCCTTTTGTTTTTAGCTTAGCTGTCGGGTGATCAATTTTCTATTTGATTTGGGCTTTCGACTTGGAATGAAAATGTTGGTATAGCAGTTTACTAGCATTAGTCAGGGTGCGCTTCAATAAAAAAGCGTAAGTAAGGCAATGCCGGAGTTCCCACTCATCTTAGTTTGATAGCCCTATTACTATGACTAAACTTTATTCGCGAATTCAAAGTCAAGTTCTGAGGCTTGACAAGCTGAAAACACGCTATAGACGGTGACTCCGACAAGGATTCGTTTTCGGTAGATCGAGCGATTCCTCCCCGTCTCACTTGGGAATCTTCCAATTAGACTCTTCCTGCCTGGCAGCATTGGCTTCAGACTCCGGACTGATCCCTTAGATGGTTTTGACATCTTGCGATGTTTCTTGAGACAAAGCACCTCGTTCCATTCCCTGTGTACCGTCCATCTGAGAACCTTGGTCCCACTTCGAAGTTTGTAACTGGTTGCGATACTGGAGCTTCGTGATTGACAAACCAACTCAATCTGGTCCAACAGTTGATATTGACATTTTATGTCTTGTGACGGATTGCTTCTTTGATAGATTGTTGCGTCACCTGGGATGGAACATGAAATGCATATAGAAAAGATAGGTTCAATTCAGGACAGGTTGGTTAAGGTAGTTGTGTTGGCTCGCCAGCCTTGTTTCAGAGTCCTTGGTACTCTCTTCAGCTAAAGCCCTTAGTTAATACTATTAACGGGGGAGGGCCCCTCTGGTTGCTTCGACGTCTGGTTTTGAAGTTTGAGAATTTGATTGCTATAATGGAACTTCACGATTGGGATTGTTGACTCATCATGATAGGGCATTATTTTTTTGCGTATATAGAAGGTCCAGTTCATTAAGTTGAGACAGCTGTAGGCTCGAACTGACGTGTAAAGAGCACTAGTTGAAATAAACCCTGGTGAATCTTCTGGCTCTTCTGGTGTCTCAGGGTAGGCCATCGCCCAGGATGCTTGGATCAGATCTGCTTCATCACGACTTGGTGGTCTTTTTTCGGATCTCTTTCATTACTCGGTGGTATTTACGCAGCTAAACTAAAAAGGAGTTGCTGACTATCAAACCTCGGCTTAATAGCACTAGCACTCGATCTTCTTATTAACAGGTCGACCTCCACCTATTTATTAAGTTAAGAAGAAGAAAGGCTTTATCGAGAAGCAGGCTTAAGAGTGGATACTGAGATCAGAAGTTCTAAAGGAGCATCTGTCGTCTCTCCCGTTCTTCCCGGAAGTCAGTGACTTTGAAGAGAAATGGAGGACAGGGAATCTAAGGTTTCACTCCAATGAGTCAGATGTGACTTAGTCAAATTCAAAGAAAGTTCCAGTTCGGGCTATCGATTGGCTTTGAAGTGAAAGAGTGGATTGAGAGGAAGCGCGGTACTTACGGCTATCTACTCCGGTCTTCAAGCTGATTGGCAAGGCCAAGGGAAAAAAGAAAAGAAGCCGAGCTCCCTGAGATTGCTCACTTTCTCTTCCCCTATTTGTTTGTGCCTGCCTTCAGCTCTTTGCTTATGCTCTCTTACTGAGATGGGATGGGAAAGGAACTCCGTAATCAATCCACGACTGTCTTGGACATTAGTCTTCTTCTGTAGGCGATCCATCTTTCTAGCCAAAGGGTTCCGAAGTGCGTCGAAAGAGCTGGTCGGGCCTCAAAGAAGAAGATAGTATAATACCATACAGTTGTTGCCTTTCATTAAACTATCCTTTAGGATTGAAAGAAGACTTCGCTTTATAGATGAAGGAGCATACTAGCAATGAGACGGGGGATTAGATAAAGAAGTAAGCCTCTCGATCCAACTATAGGCTTCAAGTTGATCAAATTCTTCGGGCGTTCTCCTTTTATACCGCTCCTGCCTTCCCAAAGGGTACGACTTTCAATTGGGTTGGGAGAACTTGAAACTAGCTAGGGCGCCCTCGTTTGGGGTATAACTGTTAGAGGAAAGCGAGCGTAACGAATACCCTCTTTATTGTTGCTTTCAACTGAACAACATGGCCTTGCCGCCCCGCAGCTGAAAGAGACCTCAAAAGGTAAAACAGGTTTGAGCAACCAGGGTACGGAACCTTTCGCTGTAGTAGTACTTCTTTAGAACGAGCTAACTCTTCCCTTTTTGCTCTACGCGTGATCCGGGAATACCACCTATCTCTATCTATGGAAGAAGGCCCTGGGAACGACATTCGAGCTAAAGCCTTACGCGAGAAGTTGCGCGAAGGGGGTGGGTCATGGAGAAAGACCAACTTCCCTCTAGTCTGATAGATCGCTTGCTTTCTCTTGCGCATTAATGACTTGATCGAGGAATTGCGTATGAAAGGTTTATGGTCTAGGCTATCTATCTAGTACGATCGATCATTCCGTAAACTGGTGTCAGTCTCGGTTTAGAAAGTGGATATTGATTCTGATGAATTCGGATGATGTTCCATTTCTTCATTTCCTACCAAGCAATGACCTCTTTCTTTCCCGCACTTTCCCGCAAATACCTGCATCACCTTTATGCTCTGCGAGTCTAATGGCAATAGTGAGCTCGGCTGTTCCCACCGCCTAACTATCCACAACGGGGATAAGGAACGGATGCTACTAAACAACCTGAACTAGGCTACTACCGAACAGCTCCTACCTTATATTTGAGACAGATGAAATAGCTATAGATCTGAACCTAAGTACTCCTCCCGAGGCGCAGCCGAAGCTGATAGTTTAGTCTACATTCCGGCATCCATAACCTCACGATTCATTACTTATTCTTGTTCTTCTTATCACCTAGCAACTCCTGGTATCAGACTAACTAGAGCCGCTTGGCTTACCTTCTTCATAGAATGCTTCCCGCGAAGTAGTGAAGGCAGAAGAATAGTCACTACACCTTATTTGCTTTCCCCCTGTCCTTCATCCGTTCTGTCAGCAGTACGCTTCTCCTCAACCTTCGGCTTACCAAACTGCCCTTATCTTGTCTTATGAGTTGTGACTTCACTGGCTGGCCCTTAGTCACTTGAATGATTATATTCATAGAAAATCTAAGGATTACCGTCTTTCATTTACTGTGAACTGAGGGGTTTAACCTGGGCTGAAAGCTTCCATGTCATCTTTATCAGATGAAAGAGACGAAAAGCCCGAAAAAACAAAGGAAATGGCGGATTATTGCGAGCTCAGGTTGGCTTGCTTTTAGGCCGAAGCGATGGTAATATTGGTAATCATTGAGTTCTATTAATTCGAAGTACAGCTTGGAACTGGCTGCCTTCTCTCTGCGTTCAAGGTCTATCTCTCAACTCATTCTTGCCGAGCTGCTGGAAAGCTGAATAAGGTGCGTAGCTGTAAAGAAGGGGGCAATTAATAGAAAGAGTCAGTCTCCTTCCGAAGGTCAAATCCATTGGACACAGAATCCTCATCTTCAAATTCACGTTCTTTTGCTATAATTCGGGGGGCTTGCTTCCTTTGTGAGAAAGACGGGAGGGAATGTGCACGATTGAATGACCATGACTTTTCTCACAGCCAGCCCCTTCTTTTTCTGCCTGCCACATCTCTCTTCGATAGCGGGGCTTGGGGGTAGAACCCATATAGATTCGCAAGCACGGACTCGGCATAATCATTAGTTTATGCTGGAACGCCATGGACAATTACTCACAAGCTCGGCCTCAGTCAAGCAAAAGAGTGAAAGCGGCTGCCCCTCCCTACTGTCAAGCAAAAGAAAAGAGCCAAACTGACCCTCCCCCCTTCACGAGGTTGGCCTACTCATGGATTTTGTTCAAGTGTCGTTGCTGGCAGTTCGGGCGCTTTCCTACCTGGACGGATCAAACTGACCGAAATCCTCATTATTACCATTACCACCAATTGGACGAAGGCTCGAAGTCAACCAATCGTAGAGGAGAGCGCTGAGACTCATCTACCTCATCTTGATCCTTCCTTTTCGCTTGAACCAAACCTTTCACCTGACTCCTGACCGAAAGTGTGAAGTTGGTGATCGCTAAGGAGACTTTACAAAGCCAATCCCGGAATTGGCTTACCTTTTGTTCATTGCTAATCCAAGTGCTTTTGTTCTTGGCCCGCTTTCAACTCTTCCCCTTAGACCTTTAGACCTGACCAAGAGAAGTCACACCGGTAGCCAATAACTCAGAAAGAAAGGTCCCTCGAGCTTTATTAGTAGTTACACGAGTGCTCAGATCAATACCGAAACACATATGGAGTGCCTGGCCCGGACCATCTAAGTATGGGGAGTGCCACTACTGCTTTCATTGTTCTACTATTGAGTGCAAGTCTCGCTCATTGAATTGCTGCGGTGCTGTCTTGAGAAAGGGAATCCCGACCTCCATCTCTATCCGTGCGAGAGTAAGAAGTAGAAATAGGAATGTTTGACGTAAACGTAATAAGTAGTGTAGTGGAATCTTTGTGATTGAAGTTCGCTTCTCCAGAGCTAGAATCGAAACTTCCTCTGTTTGTTGGAAAGAAGTCCGCTCTTCGGTCATCTACTCGGTCTACTATAGAAGAGAGAAGCTAAGCTGCTACTGCAGACAGGACTTAGGGGTAAGCAGGAGAGGCTGGAGACACGGAACTATCAGCACTGTAAGCAGAAAGGACTAGAGCTTCACAGAGGGGTCATCGAGCTAGGTCAGAATCCTCAACTCAAGGCTGATGAAAAGAGAGTCTAATTCTGTAAAGTCAAGAAAGATCTACCCCGGAACCAGCTCTTCATAAAAGAAAGCCAGCAATTCAAAGCAAGAAAAACTGAATAGCTAACGCGCTTCCTCCTTCGTTGAGGGCTTGGTTAAGGCTCGGCCTCGGCCTGTTCTAACTCCTTACCCGATAGAAAAGTTTCAAAACATGGAAGCTAACCCAACAGTTAGGGTGTTGGCTCTAAATTCAATAAAAAGAGAAGGTCCATTCCTTTCATGCACGAGCACCTACCCCCAGCTTAGTCTAAAAAGTCACCTAATCCAACTCTTGAAAGAGCTAGCAGAACAGCCAATCTTTCTTATTCGGGAATTGCTTCAGATGAGACTAATGGTAAAGGCGCTTCAACTCATTCAACTCAATGGACCGGGACCAAGGTAAGGCCTCCTTTAGTAAGTTCCAGAAAGTCAGAGAAACTCCTTTATTTTAGTTCTTATTAGGTTAGACAAGAAGGCGAGAATAGCCTGATCCGAATTTTCTATTCGTTTTATAGGAAGACAAGAGTGAGAGGGCAAAATAGATTGAAATGGAATCTGTATATTTACTTTGAGTGGACCTTCCTATCATGATAAGTAGTAGCACCGAAGCTCATGCTGTCATCAAGTTGAGGACTTCTTGAGGATTCCTTGCAACGGGACAGAGACTAGAGAGTCAAGACTGGTCTCTTACTGCCCCTTCTTGTTGAATAGTCTTTCATGTTGAAACTGTGCGGCAGACTCTCTCTATAAGAGCAAGACTCGTGCTGAGAAAGACCATGCAAGATCAGTAGGTAAATAAACAGCTTTCTTTCGTCCAAGTCCTTCTTCTATTCGTTTTTTTCTTTTTTTGAGCATCTACAGCTAAGGCTTTCGTTAAATCCCTTCTTTTGTTCATTAAGCACTCTATTTATTAGGAACTGTAACGCCTTATTTATTCTCTTTAAGCAGTGAGTCAGAGTCAGCAGTCACTCCATTTGTGAAATTCTGTTATGCTTCATGCTTGTTTTGTTAGAACTTTTAAAGCAGGGATTTTAGGCTTGCTCAACCAAGCAAGTAAGGATCATATTCTTAACACATGCTAATCGAAGCCTAGATAATCAACTTTGAAATTGAATCCCTAAAATCTGCAAGGAAAGCGGCTACGCGACTTGATCCAAGCAAGCACTCCACTCTCGTAATTAAGTCTCCTGTACCCATTATGCTCTCTTCTTCATTGATAAGAAAGAAAGGTAGAAAAGAAGAACCTATATAGTCAAAATCAAATATTGTTTTCAATCCGTCTTTAAGGGTAGATAGCTCTCCAAAGTTCCGGCTCTCTCTTTCTATATGCAATAATTTGAATCACCTACTTGGTACGCCCCTTCTGGCACAACACACACCCCCACTCACAAGAGCACACCTTAAATTCGGATAGAGCACACCACCCTAATTCCTAAACCAAGGAAAGGACCGCGGTCATACTTTTAAACGAGATAGGCCTTACACCTGGGGCGATTGATCGATTCTGCCGTTGACTCGAATTCTTCGGGAACGAAGGATACCAGTACCAGACTAATAGAATCGTCGAGCACTAGAATCCGACGGACCGACCTAGTGATAGGAAGAGAAAGAGCAGATCGCAACTGGCGAGCGATCGATTGGCTCTCTGTTATAGGAACTCGAAAGGCGAATTCAGGCTCAATCTAAGGATTGATAGATCGATTGGAGATTGATTGAGTGCCCTATTAGAGAAGGCCGATGGGTAGACCCAATATCTATCAGTACTCGCGATCTGGGGAGTACCTAGGGAACTTATAAGGCCTCTACATTGAGGGAAAACCTACTCTACGTGAAAAAGGAGAAGTGCACTTTTGCATAACCTCTGTTTTCCTTGGGCATTGGAAGAATCACAAATGTAGGAAGGAACTGGTTGATATAAAAAGATCTCTGACCATATGGTCTTAAGTTGAGTATAGTACTCAGCAACAGTCATATCCCCTGACTCAGATTTTTGACTTCTTATTCAAGCTGGAATATCTTAGCTTCATTTCCTATGAAATCAAGATCATGGAAATCAAAGACCATACCTGTTTAGCCGATGCCATAAACATAAGACTGGTAGCAATTGTAGGCTCAATTGCATTGAGAAGCCATGACATGACCAGCTGATTTGTGGAACTCCAGTCAGCCATCTTGGTCTCACTCATATTGGGGATCAGAGACAGAAGGACAGCGAGCTGATACATGAAGCTCCATAAACGCTTTCCTCCAATGAACAGACGAACCGAGCGAGCTCAATGCAAAGAACTCGAGTGAGGAGATCTGGTTACTTTGTAGAATATGTAATACGAGGAGGCAATGAATATGGAATGGTTGGTTGTATACCGAGGCAATGCTATGATTCTTTTCAGCCAAAAGCCTATTCTTTATGGTGTGCCAATTGCTAATCATAATCCCTAAAAATAGAGGTAACGTAACGGGACGGACAGTAAATCAGATAAGAAGATAAGGGACGAGAGGTAGCGGTTCTGTGGTTCGGCGGGTAGAGGAAGATCACTATGAAGAATAAAAGGCATCGGAAGAGTTAGCCCAAGAGGTAGCATTTGGGAACGATCCATATCAATTGGTATGAAAGCCTACAGCAAGAAAGAAGGAAAGAACGAATGATAGGAATGTAGCGGAAGAAAAAAGTTCAAAAAGCTTTTGTTGCCCTAAACGAGTAACAACAAGTTTAGGAACGAGATTTCTCACTGAACTACTACATCAATTGAGAAAGAAAAAGCCCATGCTTTGGTCTAGCACCGGTTCCGGCAACTCTTTATAGATGTTATTTCGGATATCCTGGACTAATAATTCAAAAATGACTGAGCGACTATATCATGGGAATATTCCACTGCTGAACGGCGGCTAAGCCCATTAAGAACAGCTTACTATAGTATCCAAATCCCATCGTATACTTGACGAGGCAAAAGAGTGAAAGTGGGAATCAGCATAGGGCGCTGTAAAGGCAATTCTTTAAAAGATAAATAAAGGTGAAGTCCTCCCCCTCTTACTAAGGGTAGCTAGCGAGAGGAATACTAATGATTATCCATGAAAGAAGGCTGGATGGAATTCAGCGAAGACGAATACTAAAGATTCATGGGGACCTCAAAAAAGAGGGGATAGAGAGCGCGGAACGGGCTTTCCAAGCATAAAACAATCCCTACCTATACATTCCATGGCAACAGACAGAAGGCAGTTTTGTCGTTGTTCTTAACCCCAGGCCCATTTCCGTTCCCAATAATCTCCATGAAAAGACTACCATGATTTCCGAACGAACCGAGGTAGAGTCAAGGCATGAAAAAACTTTTCTATGATCCGCTTATTTCCAAGTACGTATTATCCGCTACGTTATCCGCCGTCTCTGCGGCCCGCCAAAAGCCTACCCTCTCTCGGATATTGAGTGGGTTGACCTGGGCTGGGGGGGATTGGGGTTGCTTTTCTTTAGGACTTTAGTTTGTCAAAAGGCTCGAAAGACCTACTTGATGAGTTTCCTTATGAGTGAGTTTGTAGGTGTCTTTAGTCGAGTGTAGCGAAGGGATTCTCCTAAGAGAAGCTTTAGAGGGAATAGAGGTGAAACGACTTTTCTTCGCTGCTTCTTTGACATAAGATTAAACGAAAGCGGTTGCTAATGCTTGTAGCTTGCTTCTGTCCTTAGTCCATTTTTGGCTGAAGCTGTTTTGACTGCCATATATTTTTTGAATCGAATACCTTCCTCTGTCATCTCTGGTCTGTCTCTTTTTGAGAGAAGATTTTCTACCCCGCCTGACTATGAAGAGCTTCGAGTCTATCGGGAAAGGATGTGGTGGTAACCCCCGCAGCTTTGTCTAGAACCGGGCGGCCAGCCGTGTAGGAAGACTCACCCTAGCCACTATAGCGACCCCACCCCCAACTCTAGCTGAGAAGCACCCTCTATCCACTTCCCCTTTTCCGTGTGCCCAAAAGCCCGGTTTATGAGCCCCTTTCCGATTCCCTCACCCAATCTCATGAGAAGCAAGTCCAGCAGGCCCTGCCTTAACCTGTCCTCAGACAGCCAGCCCTCACCAGGCTGCTGGCATTGCTAAATGCTCCGCCACGAAGCAAGCTTTCCCGAATACGACAGATGCGGAAGTGGCTAAAGAAGTCGGAAGAAGAAAGTAGTTGGACAACTGTATACACGAGGTATTCTGAGAATTGGCAACATTGACAGAAAGGGGAAGGGTAGGAATAAACTTTTTTAGGTCTATCTCTACTAAAGTAGTCGGCCTAACCTTCGGTTCTCGTAACCAAGTTTTTATTTCTCACTCCTTATATACTTTTTCTTACTTCATCCATAATGACTTTCTTTTAAATTGTGTGAAAAAAAACCCTCTACTTCTAACTAAAGGCGAACAGCCGGCATTGCAAGCAAATAGAGAGCCCCCACCAGTTTGAGCCGTTGCGAGCCGGAAAGTGTACCGGCTGTTTGAGTCGCGAAAGGGCCGCTTGCTTAAATTAGATTATTATTAATAATAATAATAATAGACATATAATATTCTATATCTATCTATAAACAATAATCCACAAAATAGAACATTTTTTGATCCAATTGTTCATTCCTGGGAAGAGGAAGAAGCAGATAGAGCAAAGGCCTCCTCTTTCCATCCGCTCTTCCCTAAGTGAGCGAATTGCATGTAGAGATCCGTAAGGGCTTATAGTTTAATTGGTTGAAACGTACCGCTCATAACGGTGATATTGTAGGTTCGAGCCCTACTAAGCCTACCACCCCCTCTCTTCACCTGATACAAGGCAGTCGAAGTACCCGCCGCCCTTTCGATCTAGTCCCACCAAGAAGAAGTGGAGCTGAATTGGCATCCGCCTGAGATGGGTTCTTTTAAGATTCATGTTGATGCGGTTCTCTAACCAGGTTATCACAAAGAAAACATTGGAGTGGTGGGTATAGATCTGACTGGGCTACTCATAACTGGAATAGGGTCTATTTACGCCCTTTTTTCGGTGGACATGGCGGAGGCTCATGCACTTACACTTAGGAAAGGTTCTGACCTGGCTTTTTCTCTACAGCTATCTTATCTTTATATGTATGAAAACAGATTCATCTCAGGTCTTTCAAGCTTTTCATAGTCAAAAGTCGTCTACAGATCGCAGTCTGAGGCCTATTGTTAGCGATGTGCAGCAACTCCTGATGTCCTACCACAGCTGGTCGGTATAAAGGGTGAACAGATTAGCCAATGCTTCGGCCGATTGGGTGGGAAAGCATCTTCCTGACTGACTGTGTCGACCTTACTGGGTGCAGAGTCCTCCACCAGATATTCTTGCTATTTTAAGAGAAGATCATCATTGGTCTGACTTAGGCCTTGATGTCTTTTGATTTCAGCTTTCAATGCCCGGAATAGGAAATGAGATGATTCGATAGTGGGAACTCATAAGCGCTCATCCATTCTATGCCGGTAATCGAGGAGGCTATGCTTAAAAGATTGCATTCGACGCCGGTGATCAATCAGGCAGGATAGCATTTTCCCTTTCCGACCGGTCTTTGAGTAGAATACCCCTTCTTCCGCCTACCCTTGACTGGGGTTGGCTAGGGCCTTTTATTCATAATCATAGTATGTGGCTATCGCTCCTACTTCTGCTTGTCATTTTAGTACTTGTAATGTCTTTGGCTTCACGCCCCGCAACCTATCGGTCAAGTGTCTACGCTACTCACCTTTGAAATTGAGTGGCATTTGGGCCCATAGATAGAGTCATCCCATCCAATGCCTTTTCCTTAGCTTCTGCTTTCTGGCTTTCTGCAAGAGAGGTGCCAGGTTCATCAGGGTCGAAATCAAACCTGATAGAAGATTCATCAACGCTGGGCACAGTGCTTGAAGATTGAGGGCTTTCCTAAGTAGAAGGCATGGAACTAGCGCTTCGCACTTGACCTTTCCACTAAGCTCTTGGAACCTTTCTATCCCGAGCCGCTCACTTGGTTTGAGTTGTATTCCGATCCTAGAAACAAAGCCAAGAAAGGCTAGTCCTAGTCATCCTTCTTGATAGATTTCTTCATCAAAGCAAAGAGAGGTTTCAGTCTCAGAAGTGGCATTCAGTTCTCCTCTGCCGATGCTGCTACGCTTCTCTGATCGCTAAGCCCTCAGAACTACATTCCCGGATTGGTTGATGTTATCTCAGTTGATGTTTGAAGCATAGTTCAAGTGAAAAAGATCCCTATCAGGTGAGTGCCGAGCCTTTTGATTAGCCGCATTTATGACTTCTCAAAGTCTGGCCTGGCCCTGCCACCTCTACTTCTACTACGATCAGTTTCGAACCTGGGAAAATCACTCTTTTATACGCTATTTGAAGTTGGAAGATTCCATTAGTTATCTTATGATATTCTATCATCGGGACAGGAATGGAGTGACCGAGGGGACGGACGAGGGGAAGAAGTTTCTACTATTGCTATGACTGGCAAGCAAAGAGGGAAGACTAGAAAAGAGACCCGCTTTAGCGGGGGAATATGAGATAGCGACTTTACTTATTGACCTTCATGAGCATGGGTGACTGCATCTCATCTTTCATTTCTGATTGAGAACATTATGAACCCGAAGCCCTCACGATATGACAGAAAGATGCCACCAAGCGCGAAAGAGTATCGACCTCAGCCTGCCTAAGGAAATGGAATCGGGGATCAACTTCTCATTCTATCTTTAATAGAGAATCGAGAAAGCCCTCACTCTTCAAGTCCTTTTGCCATCAGCAAGTCAGTCTGCCCGTCTTTCAGGAATCACAAGCTATCACGGAAATATCAATTTGGTCACTAGGAAATCCCCAAGATCGGGGCTAAGAAGTTGGAGAAAGAAAGCCACGGTGGATTGATAGATTACTAATCTGGCCCCAGTCTTTGACTGAGGAAGGGACCCAGCAAGTCAAGTCAAATCCGAAGACGACCTTCATTTGAGAAAGTCAGAAGATATTGATTGGCAAAAGCCCATTGTCAGAGAGATGAAAGAAAGCAAAGGATTCGAGGAGTCATCCCATGATCTAACCGGGATAGAAATAGAAATAAACGGAAAAAGGAGAGACCAGAACAGATGCGCCAGCTGTCGAGATTATCCAATTACTTGACGTTGCGAAAGACATAATCTGAGGTCAAGCAGGAGCGGCCACTGAACCCGTTCTAGCGTCGTGGGATGAACCAGAAAGAGGATCAAACATGAAAGTAGGGATTGGCCCCCTGGGATTCCTGAGGTTGACCCGCCTTCGAAGAATCGGGCAACAAAGATTCAATAAAGATATGTACATATATCTCCACAATACAAAGGTCCGAAATTGTGTCCGTCTAAGCTAAGTAGCCGACTCTTGTAGGTCTAGTCAAGCCTGATAGAATATCTAAGACTAATTAGACCGACAAGGAGAAAGAGGGGCTTACTTGGTGGCAGGTTGCCTTCTTCTATCCTCACCTTGCTTCCTTTAGGCCTGGGATTACTATCTCCTTGTGAACAGGGTTTCTGGTAGAATGAGTCCTAAAAGGCTGGGAAAAAGAAGCAGGGACTAAGAACCTTACGATAGCACGCTTTCTTTATAGATCATATATCCCCTTGGAGTAAGAACCGATAGCAAAAGAGATTCTAGCGTAGGTATACTCAGTCCTTATTTATTCTAGATCTAAACCCAGGGAAGCTAGGGTTTGCCCGTTCTCATACAGCGCTCTTTTAGGCTAGGTTTACTCCTAGCATGAGGGAATTAGCTTAATAGAAAATGACCTATCCACAGGGACTTCAACCATGGAATTAAAATATCTAGCACTTTATATTCCTTCTAGCCAACCAATCTCCACTTTCTTGGAACTCGGGACTGACCTTCAAATAGCATGTTGATTTATAAGCGTACTTTCTTTCTCCCTCAAGACTGAAAAGATCTGACCTGGGATAGAGCTAGAGCGTGCTATTGTAGAGCGTAAGTTACCATGCGCTGGAGGAGCCGAAGGAAGAAATTCGAGAAGTTCAAGATGAGAAATAGGAGTAGGAGAACGAGCTATCGAGTCAGCTATCCCCTGGCTGTATCCAGCTTGGTTTGTAGTAGTACCCGCTAACCTGCCAGCCAGTATTGACTCATTCTACCAGCTAATCCTCTTCGACTAACTCATTCCCAGGGGATATGATATAGAGGAAGGAAGTCTACCCTCGTAGCCAGAGCTCAAGTAAACCAATGCCTTGTAAGAGTCAGCATTCTACCCTACCTTATATCCGTAAGCCAAACCCTATCCTCCAATGAGTCTACTCCTGCCCTTGTTTCCAGCTTGGGAATGAGAGTGAGGATATTGGAATTGAAGGAAGTCCCCTGAGATTGGGATAGAAGTAAGGGTAAACTAGTGGAAGGATATTCTAAGGAAAGTGCTGGCGCTATAGTCAGTCATTCCCCTTTGCCCATGCCTTTTAGTAGTTAGCCTGGTGCTAGGAGAAGCAAGCCAGCTAAGCAACTAATCAAGTAAGCTAGAAAGAAAGTTTCAGTCCATGGGTAATCCTCTATAGTCGAAGTTGGACCTGACATTGGGAGTTGCCATAGGGTCTACCCCTAAGAATAAGAAGGAAGAGTTTGCGAGACAGTTGCAGATTCAATTCCGTCAAACCCTCTTGCATAGGAAAGGGTATCCCTCCCACAGACCTCTGTCTTGGTCGCCCCTACTTATTTTCTCGATCAATCTTTCGTTTTCTCACGTGCTCTCGCGGCGTGATACCCCATTCACTCTGGTGCATGTCTCCCGGGTAGTCTTTTCCCCTTAAGTTTCCGTTTTCGTCTTTCCGTTGTCTTTTTTCTAAGTGGAAGAGAGGCATGGTTGAGTTGGGGTCTAGTCTTCTGGTTCTTTCTTCTTGCTTGTCGTTCTGCCTTCCTTCTATTGATCTAGGTCCCTTTCTAGTAGGAGTAGCTTATCTCTTCCTTTTCTTCTAGTGCTTAGCGTGCTCTTTCTGTCTGAGTAAGATAAGGGAGTAGTATGCTGCTTCCTCCCCTTGGGTATCCAGGTTGTAGTCCCCTAGCTTTATCCTTTAGTCGTTGAGGGAAAAACCTTCTGAGTTCCCGAGGAAAATGCTCTTTCTTTTCCTTTTATTCGAGCGAGGGTTGCAGGTGGAGAACCGGCCTATTCTTACTAACTAAACAAAGGAAGTACAAGTTCCAAGAAGAGTCCGTTTCCTGTGTTATGAAGAAGAAGTCCTATCGTTACGTTCCCTCTTCACGAGGATATTTTATGCGCTGTCTCTTTCTACCCCTCAACTCTCATAGTGGTGAAATGTTGGCTCTGTCCTTCTTCTTTTTATTGGGTCTTACTTCCTTGCTAGTTACTACTTCCGCAGAAGAAAGTCAATCAAGAAGAAGTTGTTTTGACACGCTAGCCCCAGTGTTCTTGCTGCCATTCCTCTACATTGGACTCAACAAGGACTAAAAACTCGCTCTGACTTTCATTCTTAGACCAAGGTCTTCCCCACCCCTGAACGGGGAAGAGGCAACACCTTATGATTGCCAGCACTTCCATCTTCTTAGGAAAACCCTCCGCCCCCTAAGAACAAGAAAAGACCTGCTACCCCATCTTCCACGAAAAGAGAGTATGATGGACTTTTAGGAGTGAATCACTCGCTATCAGCATCTTCTTCTTTAGGCTGCCTTGCCCATTACCGCACACGCGGGGCTACGGTACCAATCAATCAGTTGAGCTAGGTTGTCCTTTCTTCCAGCTTTGAGGGTTCTAGCCTAGAAGGCAGAAGTGTCAATGCTTTTCGCTACTAAATGTCCTTTGTTTTAGTTATAGGAGAAAGTCGTTCTCATACCCTGGGTTTTTCTTCCTCTGGATGTTAGGGTGGCATAAGTGGGAATCCGTGTCGCTACGGTCAAGCCAATGAATCTACATCGGTCTATCTACGTACCGTACCTTCCATCATAAGGCAAATCTCTTCTCTTATAAGCAAGCGCGTTTGAGGAGCCCCATCTTTCTTTCGTTCTGGTATCATATGTATCCCCTTCTTTCCTGAGTTAGCTGAGTTTGTTCTCTTCCTTCGGGGGCTTATTGTTAGAAAGAGAGGGTCTGAGCTGCTATATCTTTGCTTGCGGTGAAAGAATTTGAATGACGAGGTATGCGAAGCAACCGCCGAACTCAACGACTAATAAGAGAAGGAAGAAGGATCAATCATTGTCGCCTAGGGCGTTCCTGCTTAATATAGCTGTTGTAGCAGTTGTAGCTCTTCCTTTGATGAAGGAACTCAACATTCCAGCGTTGGAAATGAGCTTCTTTGTGGCAGACTTCGGTATCGAAAAATGTGGCTTTTGAGCCTAGGATTTCTATATCGACTTTCATTCACTCCCCACTTGAAAGTCATTGTTAGGTAAAGCATCTCTAGCGGACGCAATTAGTTAATCTTCTTAGTCGCTCGGAGAAAGGTAGCGAAGTACGAGTACTCAATTCAGATTCGATATCTGGGCTTTCTTCTGTTGGAGTGAATCCCTTGCTTGGTTCTTCCGTGCGGGGAGGGTATAGTCTAAAATTATTTTATTCTTGATCGAAGCTCTATGTCTCATTAAGTCCTTCGCAAGCTTCAAGGAAAAATAATTTCACCTCCTTCTTTTCGCGAAGGGAGGGTTAGGAAAAACCTTATCTTATATAGGCTATTATCATCAGTAAGAGATCGATCTTTGAAGGACCAGATGGAAATGACCTTTTTCATTTCATCTTTTTATTCCACTGAAAGTGGCATTTCAATAACAGCTATTATTTCAATCTCCAGGAGGGATGATACGCTTCCGATCGATCTGTCTTCCCCATGTCGGTACCGCTTCGTAAGCCCTATCAATTCCTCCCCGGTAGAAGACTCAACCTTCAATCAATGTCCGTCCCCTGCCCACACTCACCTCAACCTCACAGGTAGCCTAGCCAACGGCTCCACAGAAAGAAGACCAATTTCTATTGATTTCATCCGCCATGTGTGGATAGAAGACGACCGACTTGAGCTGTTGCTAAGAGAATGTATAGAATGAAGATCAACACCGATCATATGACACAAAAAGCTTCGCTACATTAATGGCTTCCTATATCAAACTTCGTTTAGTTACTTTGGGAAGGAAAACGTTATAGTCGTAGGAGTAGTTACCCAGTAAGTAGGCTATATTACCATCAATAGCAAGCATGAACCTTACTTATTCGTTTCGTTAACAACCCTGAGGTATCTAAAAAGCCCTTCCCATATTGGCCTGTCCAACAAGATGTTGTTCGGATGCGAGCTCAATCTACACTACATTACATTATAGATGCTACGAATCGCATTCCTAAGCTAATTCTGGCTGCTAGATTTCCAAGGAGGAGGGGTTCAGGAAAAAGATTACACTGGCGGATGTCTTATCTATCTTTAATCGGACTAGGAGAAAAGAGTTCCACATCTCTCTCTCTAACGCAGCTGTAGCTCATAGATTTATGTTAAGAGTCGAGATCTCCTAAACGCGAAGGAGGATCTAGCCGTGGATGATGTCCCAGCTGGAGAGTTTTTCATATTAATGCCTGCCCTAGTGGAGATTCCAACTATCAAAATGATCTTTCTTTTTATTCGACAGGTATGTGACCTTAGGAATTAGGTTCGGGAGTTGCTTTAGCAATTTAAGCTGGCTCCAGGTGTAAGTAATAGAAAAAGATTGGGAAAGACCATGGAGGTTGAAAAACCAGTGCTTTTGGGGAAGCCTTTCATCGAGAAGAAAAAATAAAAGAGGACACTGACTAAACCTCTGGGCTCTTTTTCTGTAAAGATCATTCTCTTAAAGGGAAATTTCTGCACTCATTTCAAATCATAGAGGTCGGGCTTCAGTCGAACAACCTTCTCCCTTTATTTATTATGGAAGACTTTTTGAAAGAGGAATGACTTGGGAAGTTGCTACCTCGAGTGTTGTATCCAATCCAGTGTATCCCTATTAGGGAACTGGCAA
>NC_018041.1:32500-45000 GCF_056151865.1 Erythranthe guttata
CGAGGTAGCAGAGCAGCCAATTGAGAAGGTGAATCAAACCCAACGAAACAAGAGACGCTGCTGAAGAAGGAACAAAGGCAGTGGATGCCACTGAAGCCAATACAACACAGGATCAGCTGATGAAGCTAGAAAGGCATAGCCAAAGTTCACTAATGAAAGCTGCGGGGGGTAGCAGTTTCAGACTAGTAACTAAGTCGTGTCTAAATTTCTTTCCCTTGCTTCTTATTCTTTCTCTCTCATACGATTTAACGATTTAGTTACCTCAGAGAAAAAGAGAAAGAGAATAGTAGCTCAGTTGCTCAACCGTCGGCTATAGCTGAAGAAAATGCCATCTCAGGTCGGTAATCCATTTGATAGGAGAGTTCTATCACTGAATAGGATGCTGTGGTCATTCTTGGTGTAGCTTCATCAGAGGATGAAAGGGAGTCTGCCATCACTGAACCAGGCGCTATCGCTGAGTAAAGTACAGTGCTGCGGTAACTGCTACCGTTGATCGGCTTCTCCTTACTTAAGATTTCAGTTGTTTCCTGAATGTGGAAATTTCGGTATGAAAGAAAGGAATAGTAGCAGTCTCTTACCCTGGAGTTTGAGATCCGGTCCGGTGGAAGTCCTCGAGTAGCCCTTATCTGTTTTTGCAGTAGTACTTCTTATTTGAGTAGCTGTCCCAGGTGCTTACGAGCCAGTTTCAACTGTAGTTGCTGTGGATGGGAGGCCAGACGCACCTGTTCTCGTATTGGCCTTTGCATAAACAGTAGTAGCCTATCCAATTAGAGCATCCATAATTGGTCGAGTTGCCGTTGATTGATTGAATCTCAATACAATAAAAGGTAGAGTCGAAATATCAATAATAAGAGAAGAAAGCTCTTAGCCTAGGGCAGATTCAAGGTATGCGGCTATCCGACGTCGAATCATCTAGTTGCTTTTACTTTTTACTTGTCTTGCTTTGTCGGGATTCCCTTAGTGTTCTGTGTACTAAGATTAAGGTATAAGATCTCCAATTTTCTTTTTGCATCCCTTTTTACCTAGCTTGGCTCGCATTCGACTGGACTTATAATTGTTTATATAAAGAAAGGACTTGCTTGCTACTAGAAATCGTATTCAAAAAGTTCAAAAAGACAATGGTAGGTTGCATTGGTAGCTATGCTTAGCGGTGACCTTTTTTCATCCTCATTCTGGCGTAAAACGCCAGCCACAGAACGCCAAAATATGGCGTAAAACAAAAGTCCCACTCACCAAAAAAAAGTGGGCAGAGCTGAAATACTGAAAAAATTATCTTATGCACCTCATTTCTAAATTGATCGGATGGGTTAAAGGTAGGCCGACGAACAGGCAAATAGAGCCTATCGATACGGCCCGGTTAAATTATCTGGACGGGTTCGAGAGTATCAACCCGGATCCAGGTGATAACCACGAGCTCTTGCTTAACAAAGCTTCCCATTTGATAGATAACTACTTGCAATTCTATCAGGTACAAGTACCACCGTCACACACCACATTAGAGATAGCTAGTGGAGACCTTAAATAGGAAAACTCCTGCGGGCCCCGATGCAGATCCCGCGCTCAATCTTCTTTTAGAATTACACAATCCGGGCAGTGAGCTTTATATAGAAGTAACAAAACTTCTCCTGTCCTGGATTTATTGAGACTCGCGGGAGTGATGGGCATATGCTTTTCAGTACTGATTCGTATGGAATTCTCGGGATCCGGAGTTTTTTGAGAAAAGGTCCCATCCTTCAATATCATGATTGGGTCGACCAGGCCAGATCATGAGTGAATAGAAAATCGAAAATGTACATAGCTGTTCCAGCTGAAATACTTGGAATAATTCTACCACTTCTACTAGGAGTAGCCTTTTTAGTGCTAGCTGAACGTAAAGTAATGGCTTTTGTGCAACGTCGAAAGGGTCCTGATGTAGTGGGATCGTTTGGATTGTTACAACCTCTAGCAGATGGTTTGAAATTGATTCTAAAAGAACCTATTTCACCAAGTAGTGCTAATTTCTCCCTTTTTAGAATGGCTCCAGTGGCTACATTTATGTTAAGTCTGGTCGCTCGGGCCGTTGTACCTTTTGATTATGGTATGGTATTGTCAGATCCGAACATAGGGCTACTTTATTTGTTTGCCATATCTTCGCTAGGTGTTTATGGAATTATTATAGCAGGTCGGTCTAGTAATTAGGGGGCGGCCGTTCGGTCGCCTATGATACTAGGACGAATAGGTCAAAAATAGGTTTGTGCCGCAGGTGTTGAACGATCTACTCTACACAGGTGTGGGCTTACAGGGCTAGGGCTCATAAACCCTTTCTTTCATTCATCAATAGGGCCCTGGTCGGTCACTTTTCTGGGCCGGGATCGATAAGTAGAAGTCAGATCTTTTATTTAGATAGAAAGAAAAAGATTCGCTGTCTTTTCACTTTTAACCGGCTCTTTTCTTCTTTGTCAACGCTACTAAGGACCTATAGGTTTGCCTACTTCACTTATGAAAGAGTTTGAGAATGGGTTATTCAAAAAGGAAAGGGCGCTACTTAGTTTCGCAAGCCTTTGTCATTGTCAGTCAACTAAGTAGGACCTGAGGCCCCCTGCGAATCCGTAAATCTGAGGAGCATGCCGCAACAAAAGGATGGTCCCCTATGCATTTCATTCTTTCCGGAAGGGAAAAAAAAGTACCCCCATCATAGTGAACCTCTCCTTGTGATCGGGATGAGGTAGATGCCTCCCAGCCGGGGGGCGGATCGAATCGGAGTTTCCTTAGGTAGCCACCGACCTACAGTTATCCTTAAACTTCCGTGCTTGGTGGAGAAGAAGCGAACAAAGGTACGCTCGCTTGCTGTCTTGTTCTCTGTCGCGAACTGGGATCGCTCGCCAGCTAGGTCAGATTGGAGCAAGAATGGTCGAGAACATATTACCCAACTTAGGGGACAAGGGGCGGAACGACCTCTCGATCTACTTACTGCAGCCCAGGAATAAAAACGTCGTCTAGGCGTTCCCTCTTGCTCCGATCTCCCCTACGCCTAGGACGTTGTCTGGGCCAAGAGCCATAGTTAGTTGCTGTTTCCATTTGGTTGTTTCTTTCTCGTTGTTGATACCGGCAAGACCCAGCCAGATGATGTCTGCTGGTTGGTAGTGAGAGGACTCTTAGTACCTGCATACCCAAAAGGGGGGCGCTGGTTAAAAAACAATCATTGGATTTTCTTTCTTGCTCGCCCTTAGCAGCGGGAAAGGAGTCTATCTATCTGCCTAGCTTTGGTAGATTTCCCCCAACGCAATCCAAAGAAATTCCACGAATCCCTTGGTGGATAAGTCCGACGACTCAGCAGCAGTGCGGAATTGAAGTTTCTCCGTCTGGTGGATCTGATCTATAGGGGGCAATACATACCAAAAGGTTCGAAGAAGGAAGGCGCATAAGAGTATATAACCAACCCACCCTTCTGTATAACCTATTCACATTAGTGAAGCGGCTGGATGCATAAGGGAAGCGCACGTTTATGAGACCTTTGTCGGGATGCATAGTGGAGTCAACCTACGAGCACGGAAGAGCGTGGTACCGATACCCCTCTCTAAGTAAAGGTAAGATTCTTAGCCCTGTTGATGACTCCATCTAAAATACAATAGGGACATCCGTTTCCGGCTGCTCCTTTCGTATAAGTAGGCTTAAGTAATAGGGTCAGGTCAATAATAGCTATGCTATTGCCCTACTGATTGTTGGCCTCTGCCCGATCCCGAATGCGGGCGGGATTCGATCGTGGTCGATAATACGGTCGAAAAGACCAGCGAGCGAGATGGTTGTTAATAGTACTCCCCCTATCATTGCCTTATGAGTTAGAACATCCTACAATCGTACCGATGTCTACTAAAACCTACGGGCGGGTGCTCCGCAACAGCGGCAGTAGTGAACATTGCTACTAAAGAAGGGAGAGGGGAGCCTCTACCGCGGTTAGGTTCCCTCGCGACTCTAGTTTTTTGTATATGCGTTCCGGGAATGTCCAATTCCCTTGAATCGTACTACCGCTTGTCCCACCGGTAGGGAGGTTGTGTATCGCCAGATTCCAATCCTATAGTATCTGGATTCGTAATACCGAACCCTATCTATTTGCACGATCGCGCATGGGCTCGTAGGAAGCGAACTCATAGTAAGCAAGAGGGCCGGGAAGGAGGGAGCGGGAACCAGAAAGATTCCTACTTAGAACCCGAGCCCCCTATCCCTATAAATAAAGCAAAATAGACCTTTATTTTCTTTCTTGACTATATAAGATAAGAGTTGCACCAGCGACGTCCTTCTTCAGTTTGCTCTTAGTCTCCAGCGATTTAATCTCCTTATCCAGCTCTTTGACCCGATCCATCAATTCTTTAATCTCTTTGTTCAGTTGTTCCTTCTCCTTTTTCTTAGCTTCTAAGCTAAGTTCACCAACTCTTCATGAGATTTCTTCGATCTCTCTATATACTCTTCTCCTTCTTGAATCTCAGCCATCAGCTTCGCCATTGCTACATCAGCCTCTTTCACCAAATAGCTTAGCTTTGCCCTCAAAAATCGACAATCGAAAGCCTTTTCTTCTGTTCTGAATTCCTAATGTCAGCAAAAATGTCCTGCATAGTGTCCATAGGGGAATCCATTGTAAGCTCAGCGCCATTTCTAACCAAATAGAAAAAAGTCCGCCCAATCATTTTTCATCAGATCCTCTACTTGTTTAGGTTGGATTTAGACCAAAGTTTTGAAATCCCCTGGGGCTCTGAGGAAACAATTGCAGAAAAGGGGGGTAAGCTAAGGCGGCCCATTCACTGCAGTACTTCGTCGGATTCTTGCTCTCCATGATCAAAAACTTGCTGAAATCGAGCTGGTTTGAATTGTGCAAGAGTACCTTATTGAAAGCCTTTCCATCAGTAGAGTAGGATCAACTTCTACAGTTGCATGATGGGCAGTTTGACTTTTTTTTGGGGGGGGGAGGACAGTGTTTTCCTGACTTGAGACAGTTGGGGAAGTTCTTTTGGAGGCCCTATGTTGAGTAAGGGGGAGAAGCACTGCAAGTAAGGGAAGGAAGGGTAGAGTTGATGGATGGCCTACCAAACAAAGAAAACTGAATGAGTGTCTCCTAGAGTTTTGAAGCACATGTCGGACTACTGAAAAGTCTTTCTCCACACATCCAATCCAAGCCTACCCGATCATCTAAGCCTTGTTCTTCCCGCTTCGCCTCTTGCTTGACTCTTTTAGAGTAGAGTGTCTTAGGCGCTTGTGAAAGAATGCCTTAGAGTCACGGCGCTAGCCGATAGAGACACCAATAAGATAGACTCTCGTCAAGCATAAGAAAGGATATCATGAACCCTTGGCATAAGCCCCGTCCGTCCTAGTCCTAGGTGCACTTAGATTATATACGTCAAGAAATTGAGTCAGTTCCGTACCGAATAGAGAGCCTTCTCGAACCAGCCCCAAGAGCTGATACCATCGCAATCGTGGAAAAAGACTGGCCTATAAACTTAGGGTGGAATACAAGGGAGCCAACACAGTAGTGGAATTCCGCTTGGACATCCATTGTCGTGACCAGAAAGCGACTTCCGGGCGAAGAAGGTCGACTCAGTGTACATATGGCGAAATTCCACATGGGTTTTAAAACGGTTTTTTTTCCCGTCTTTCCAAGTCAACAATCGTTTTCCTTCACCCGGGAAGATCAGAGAAAAAGGTACATGTGGCTGGGAAGAATGACAACAAGAGCCGGAAAAGAATCAGAAAGGAGGCATGCTCAAGCCCTGTCCGAGACCTATCGTCCACTGGTCGAATTCCATTAGCTCTTTTTCATTCATAGGTAGAACTAGAAAATAAAACCAAAGCAAGAACAAGGAAGCTGGGCCTTACCAAGCCAGAGAGCCCCCGGCTTGTGATTCTAACCCCCGTAGGAGATAGAAGAACTCCCACTCCAAAGCAAAGGATCGACATCACTCTTTTTCAAGGCTTCTTTCATTCCCAAGTCCGCTCCCTCTTTTTCTCTTCTAATGCTTTTCTTTCGCTTCATTGCCTAGTAAAGGCTCTAAAACAAACAAGTGGTTAAAGGAGCTGAAAGCCACTGAACCCTGCTTCAAACGCTTTTCATCGACCATTGAGCTAGTTTTTTTTTGAGTTCAACCTTATGGAAAAGCTTTCCCACCCTCTTCTTCTTTTACGAAATTTTCTCGTCACAGGTCCTTTCCCGTCCATCGATGACAGTTCTCTTCCTATGTGAAGAAAGTCCCGCTTATCGTCTTTGATTGACTGAATGGATCCCGAAAGATGGATTGATTCTATCTCCTACCTCCAACGGGAAAGCGCAGTGACTCTCCGGTGATAGGCGCCCCAAGCGTCTAAAAGTTCCGTGCTTTATAGGTTTTACAAATAGATCCTGCTTTCACCAGTCTGTTTACGCCTTCATTCTCTCACTCCCCATCATCAGATGCCGAAGCCCTTTCTCATTTCAGCCATTGGTGATTGCCCATCTACATCAATAAGAATGAGGCATGACTTCTTTTCCAGTAGCTATGCCTGAACTGAACCTCGTACAAGACTTTCTTTCCGGCCTTACGCTTCCCAGTCTCGGGAAAAGAATAAGAATAGCTCTTTCGGTCAAAGTCGATAAGGATCAAAGTCCAATAGCTAGGGTGGGATTGTCTTCTGTTCTCAACTCGGGAAGGAAATAAGCATGGATTCACCTATTCCAGAAAAAAAAGGAATATGCACTTATTCGCTTTTAGGTTTAGCTTTCGAGAAAGGCAAGGCCTTACAACACAAAGTCTTGCTCATTCCCGGAAGAAAAAGAAGAGGATTCTCAGCCCGCCTAGAGTATAGCTTCCAGCTCGGCTAAGCAAGGACTCCATCCTAAGTAAAGCAGTCTGAAAGAAAGATGCCACTTGAACTATTTAGAATATGCATTTTCCTGGTACACCAAGCCTAAGCAGCTCAGCCGTTGAAGCGACTCTAAGCCAAAGAGACGGTCTATGGCGCTACCCCTACTGTCAGGGAGGGGGTTTTTTTTTGTCCTCGAGGGAAGGAAGCGTAAGCCAAGCCAGCTTAACTAATGACTGGTCATTGTTACCGAGTTCGTTCCAACGACTACGACCGAGCCTTTTTTATTTTCATTCTTCAAGCGACAGAACCCAAAGGTCAAGCCTTTGACTAATATGTTCACCCCTGAATGAGATAGGAGCGTATGGCCCGGCTTTGAATGAGAAGGGGGGGTGGGACCCTCCAGCAAGGAGAGTCTGTTGATCTTGAGCTTTTTTAGTTTAGATGAATCCTCAAGCCAGGAATGAGATTCTTTCACCAAGCCAAGTGGGATTCAAGTAAACAAGAAGGTAAGCTTCTCTATCCTAGCTTCTTCCATCGCTTTTTCGGACAGCAACTTTCTAGCTTCCTCCGCTCCACTAAGAGTATCAGTTACTCGAGAAAGACTGAATCTTATTCAAGTGAAGAAGACCGGGAACCCCTCTACGCGAATGTCTAGTCCTTCTTCCTCCCCTTTTCGATTTCAATACTGGACCTCGTAAATGGTCCTTTAGAAAAGAAAAGGCATTTTCTGACATCTCGTGAGTGATTAGCGGAGCATTGAGTTCCTTTTTTGAATCTGTAATGGTTTAAAGAACCTGCTTTTCTTCAACCCCCAGAAAAGAAAAAAAAGGGGAGAGGTACGTTCGTTGCAACGAATGAAACTTCGTCAACAGCAACTTTCACTTGTTAGGAGTAGGGGCTGAAAAGAGCTCTTTGTATAGGTTGGGTTTTCTGGGCTTTGATGCTTACCTTATTATTATGAAAAGGGGAAGGTTTGAGAAAGGAGCTTTTCAGCCCTTTTGCTGGATTGTTGGTCCGCAGTCCCGCCCTATAGAATGAAAAAATAAGGAGAGGTTTATCGATGATCGAGCCACTCTTATACTACTCCTTACCTCACCCCCTTGTCACTTAAAGGGCGAAGTCGCGGAAGCGAATCTAAAGGCCAAAGAGTCATCTTTGAAGCCACGAATTAGTCCTTACTCATAGTAGAGTGTAAGGCAGGTTCAAGTCCTGCTATACCCCCGTCTTTCTCTTAAAACTCACCTCACTCTCGTGAATGTCCCTCCCAAATCCTAGCATGACGTGGATGATCCGCCGAATCCATTGCTGACTTCACCACGATCGGATTAGGTGAAACGGTTTTGCAAAGTTTGTTTTTTCATACAGGCAGCATGGTTATAGTACTCAGATTGTGCCAGCCATGCAATTCGTACTGCATTGGCGGAATTGCTCTACACTCTATAAATAGAGGCTCAAGAAGCTTTTGTGCTCTACAAAAACAAAAAAGTTATAAGGAAGGCTTATTGGCATTCAAACTGTCGTATCGGCAATAAAAGAAAAGGTGTTGATGGGAATATGTTAATATTGGCTTTTTTTTGAGGGAACGATGAAATTGTACTTAATGTTCTTCCTGCTAGTCCCGATCACTGGATTTTCACTTCATTACTGGTGCTTAGCAGCTCCTCTACTTGAGAGTCCAATTAAAATGACCCTTCTGGCTTAGCTTAGATATGAGAAAGACCTGCGGGTGAGCGACTACCTGTGATAGACGAATTCGCTCCTACTTTTTAACCGACCGAATCGGAGTTTTGAACCCATGTCGAAACCAGGGAGGTTGAAGACAAACTTTAGACATTCAAATCACAGTTAAAAAGAGGATTTTCAAAGATTGGGTTGTGAGGTTAGGGTTGTGGAGGATGATTCGAAGTGCTCAATGCTGTAAAACGTAAGCGCAAGCTTAACTCGATCATGACCTTGTGGATTCGACCCACCTGAATATCTCCTTCCCTTTCATATTGATTTTCCCTCGAGCCTAGAACTTCTTTCTATTAGAAGTGAATTACTGGGCCTAAACTAAAAGACTGCGGATTTCCGGTTTGCTTCATTACTGGGCGGGCCTAGCCCTCTTTCTTTGGATTCAACTGAGACGAATTGCTCGTTGACAGCTTAGATCACCACGGCATCTTACCTTGCTTTTGTCTTTCTTGCTACCGCTCTGAAAGCTTGAACTAACTCCGAGATTCGACTTCCTTGCCCAGTCAATCTCTTTTTTGAGGCGTGTAGCTACCTTCCAGCCATCGGCGTATCTGCTTCCGCTTTCTCACACCACAACTCTAACGTCCGGTCCTGAGTCACTCTTTAGGATCTTCTCATTCACTCTTCGCTTTAGTCTTCGGCCAATCGCAATGATTGACATGACTGGGAGAGTCAAGGTTTCCCCCTCCACACTAAAGAAAGGCTTTCGGTCGATTCAATGCTTTGAATCCATGCATGGACACTGTATGCCAGAGGAAAGAGATCTCGTTTTCACCCTGCCCCGTGGGCAATCCATCAACACTCATTCCCCTCTGGAACAAAGACAGATTACAAATCTCTAGCTTACTAAACCCTTCTCTCGTTAGCCTTTTTCCTTAACTCTTCCGCTCCGTTCCACTCCTGAGTCTTTCTTCTCCAGTAGCAGCTGTCTTTGGGTAGTAGAGTCCTCGTCTGCTTATTCGCTAGCCTCTCTTGCTTTGCTTGACTGCCCGTCTATTTACTTAATATGAACCTCTGCTGTGAATCCTTACTCTTGAACCCCAGGAGAGGTAACTCAATAGGTAGAGGCTATAGAACCGTTAGGCTAGGCCAATTCGACTTCATTTGTCTGCTTCGGTTTACCTTCTTTCAGTGGTCGCTTTTGTGGCTAGCTCGTTATCTTGGTCAAAAGAAACCTCTTTCTTTAGTGGCAGTGGCCAAGCCAAATCGCTCAAAGAGGAATCGCCCGACAGAGTGAAAATCCGGCTACTTTTTCTTTTAATAGAACGAACTCGGAACCGTCGATTGGTGCATGGGTTTACTTTCTTTAAACGAGTTAGCAGGGCTGTAAGCCTCCTTCAGATTCAAAGTAGTAGTAGGAGGGCATGTGTAAGCCGTTCTAAGAGTCAGGGGCCTAGCGAGCCAAAAGGTCTCTGGGTTGACAGTTAACTGATTGCCCATTTCCCAAAACCACTAGGGATATAATGCGCTCTTAGCCTTTCCTTCATCTAGTAAGATGAGATCCGACCCGAGGCAGGGCTCTTTCATAAGATTGATTGGCCTTTGAATTCAAGCAGGAATGAGAGCCGATTCGATATTCCCCTTCAGGGGAACTAGTCTGCACAGATGGTACATTAAACAACCTTCGGCGGCACCTCCCCAACATAATAAGAATCATTTGAATCATGACAGCACAATACTCATCATCCATTAGGAAAGATCTTCGAATTACACTACTAAGTGATTCTTTGGTGAAGGCGAAAGCCCCTACCCTAGGACTAGTAGAGTTGACCGGAGGTTCCCCCTATGACGAGCAGGCCAGAAGTCCAACCCTACATATAAGGTTGACTTATCCTATCGAACAAGCTTCCTGTATTCCATAACCGAAGCAAGCACATTGACACGCGATATCATTTTATTAGAGGTTGTATTGCAAAGAAGAAGGTGCAGCTCAAGTATGTGAAATCACATGATCAAATTGCAGATATTCTTACTAAGCCTCTCAAGTTTGACACTTTTCAAAGGCTACGAGCTTGGTATTATTAACCTCTTGTAGTAGACCATTTTCAACTAACTTCTTGGGGAAATAGTCTAAAATAAAGAAGGCAATCCCATCCTTTGATGGCATCGCCCATCTCAGGGTTTGAAAGATTGGGTTAGTGCTCAGTCTATCATCGGCTAAACCATTCTTTTGTCTTTTTTTTCCGATCGAAGAAACTGACAACCATCCTTTTGAAGCGGATAGTTCACAGTGTTCATTCTATAGATACTGGAAAAGCCAACTCATGTTTCTCATACGCGGACTCTTTTTCAAATTTATCATCAGTATGACCGTACTGTTGATTACTCGAGCTCTTTGGAACTTGGGGAGCCCCTTTCTTTGCTCTATTTGTAGACTACTGGATCGATTTTCTGCTTTCTGCCATAGAAGGATTTCCTCTTTCCATGGGAGGCGATGGAAGCGGTGCCAGCTCTTCGAAGCAACCAAGTCTTCCCGATCTCAATCTCCCCCCGACTGAGGAGGATCAGCACGACCGGAAAAGGAAAGACATCTAATAATTTGTCTTAAAACTTGAGTTACAAATAGTTTCAAGATCAAAAAAACGTTTTAGCAGAGCGTGCCCTCTGATCGAAGAAGAGGCGAACAAGTATCAGTCAATAAGATGCACTTCCTTCCCCAACAGATCCTTAATGGTCGAAAAGCTTATCAGCCGAATTGGGAGCATTATCCATCAGTGCTGCGCTTAAAATGGAAGAAAACCAAAGGACTACTTGTTCTTCAGAAAGATAAGCGTAGCGATAACCTTTGTGTTCGGGAACTCACTTGGCCCCTTTACTTTATGTCGGACCGAAGCGGAGGACAGTGTAATTGTGTATGACCTCGGTACGAAGTGTCTTTGATCCGAAGCAGTTCTTGCTCAAGTTGAACCAGCTTCTTCAGTGGCAAGAGCTTATGCCGAAAAGAGAAAGTCAGAAGGTAAAGTAAAGAGAAAGCAGTTGACACGTGAAAGCTAGGCGAACTCCAGCCTTATTTATTCTTCTACCGTTCTAGCCACGGAAAGCATTCCAATTGCAGCTTTTTCTGTAACAGCTTCTTCTTTCTCAGATCCGGAATCGCCTCTACCCCTTTCGCCGGTTCCAGTAATAGGCGGACTTTCCCGGGGAAGCGAAAGAGTAGTGGGGCTCCCTCCTTCCTTCTTTTCGTCTTTTCCCGTTCCTGACCCAATCAAAGTCGGATCAGTTGGCAAGTCGAATCCCTTGCGTGGCTACTTTACTATAGGCTATATTCGATCTCGAAAGTTCGAAGTATTCGCCACTGTTAAAGGTCAACAAAGCTCTCTCCTTTTCGTTTACTGCAAAGCACCCTATTGAATTTTGTTCTATAGAAAATTCCTAGTGAGTTGCCTTCACTCGGAGTTCTTTCTTCAACTCTGGTTTGCTTCTCCTCTTGCTAATCAGTAGCCTGCCTTCGTTGGCAAATTTCCTAAATGAAACAAAGCGCTAATCTCCGCTCCGCACCTCTATTGCTATCCTGCCCTGCCTGTCTTTCTCCAAGTGGAGTTGCCAATACCAAGCCGGTTGAAAGCAAAGTCAAGGAGCCATTCTCAAGTAGGCCGCTTTCAGTCCTCTCATTGGTAGTGGGAGTGGTGACAAGGAAGAAGCTTTCTTTAACGTGTTGTTTACTAGGAACCTTTTCAAAGTCAACCTAACCGCTTACCTTTGGAAAGGCTACTAAGGACCGGGTGAAGAATGAAAAACGTCCGCTAAGGCCCACGGGATAAGGTTTGCAGATGCGATCATGAATCGAACCAGATCGAAACATTCAGCTGTCGACGGACAAAGCCGGAACGTCGACCGCAAACGAAGGATGGACAGGCCCCGGTTCCCAGGGTTAAGGTATTCCCTATTATGAGCCTACTCAGATCAGAACTAAACTAGTTGATTCTCTTTCGCCTATCGGCCGGCCGGCTTGTTGCAAC
>NC_018041.1:50000-70000 GCF_056151865.1 Erythranthe guttata
ACCAATAGACCTATTTATGTTTACTAAAAGCAATAGACGAGTTCCATATAGAACCTACTAATGCTAATGGAGCAAGTAAGACTGACTCTTTCCAGTTTCGCTTATTCAATTGACTTATTCTTATATGGTTCCTGCTGTTTCGGGTCTTTTGAAGGGGAAGAGGGAAGAATGGTCCTATATTGGGATTTTGAGGAGACACTGCGCTGGGGCTATTTCACTTCCCGACTAAACCGGGAAGGTTAATATAATTGAAAAGCATCGGGGAGGAGAGAATGAGACAAGATTAAACCCCCAACTCTATCTATGGCGAGCACGGGACGAGCGAGCAGAAAAAGTGTAACGAATCCATCCCACCAGACCTTTTGGATGGGACCCGTGTTGCTGGCACGAGAGGGATCAAGGGACCGATCGCCCTGAATTAGATGTTCCTCTATCCAATCCCACGGAGAGAGGTATTGGCCCCAGCCTCCGCATATAGAACACCAATGAATCCTACATTTTTTAGGTGATAGGCGCCCGACGGTGATAAGATCGCCACGGGAAGCGCTTATGACCGCTCGCATAAAGACCCCCGGCCGGCTGGTACGTTACGAATCATGAAATGTTGACCGAACAGTAAGCCATTTACCTGGATCCCATTTACCCGATGCGAACCAAGAAGACGAAAGCTTGTGCTTATTATTAAGTGAAATTAATAAAAGAATGCTAGCCGACTCTAGCTCTGAACCAGTCCTCGCTAATCGGCCACTCTACCGCACCCGAGAGGTGATCGTTAATAAATGAAATCTAGTGTTTAACACTTTCTGAGTGCCCCTTTGTCCCAATATCCCTGACATAAGTTCAAACTAGACTCGCGGATCACAAAGCCATTATTTAAAAAACGACACCTACCCATTCAGAGTGCACCCATTCCTATGGAGAAAGGAAGTATTCTCCCGGGCCTACGTTCCTGGAGCGCTTCTGCGTCTTGCTTTAGGCTTAGCCCACAATAAACATCTCCCTATAGCTCTTGATGTGAATCATCCATCTCCTTATGCCTTACATATCGTACTCCTTCTTTCTTTTGAGAGGTAGAGGCTCGGGCATTAGGTGAAGGCAGATTAGGAACGAGTACGTTCAACCAAAAGAAAAGCACCAGGGATTGATTAGTGACCTATACAGGACAGTTAGACGACAGATAGACCCGATGGATGACCATAAGTGAAGGATCAAATATCGCCTTTTGTCATTTCATTTAGATACTATGTCCGGTCCTAGTACCGCATTCCTCCTTTTTTAGACATAACATAGTCATAGTCTTGGATCCATTCCTACCAGATTTCGTTACTTTATGAAAGGTGAGTTCTACTTCCCTGCCGCGAGGGCTTCTACCAGCTCTGAGTGAGCCCCCTATATGAGAAGGACTACACGGGAACCCAGCAAACATAGGTCAAAGAAAAATAGAGAGAATCGAGTTGATAGCTTCCAGTAGTAGTTGCTTGATGGTGTGTAGTGGGATGACCTGGTAGCGATCATATTAGTATGTATATGAGCAGTTCACCATGAGCAGGAGTTTCTCGATATCAGATCTTGAAAGAAAGGAGGACCATTTCTCACATCAAGGTAACTACGATAGGCAAAAGAAGACTCTTAGGTCATTGATTCAAATTCTACCTATATTTGCATTCACTTAATGGTCAAAGCAACAATGGAATTGACTCTAACATCCGGCCGGAGGAAAGACTGACTACTACAAGGGCTTGTGCCAACCAACAAGAAGGGGGACGGTGCAAAGACATCTCTTGGCCAGAACCGAACATTGCCCTTTACCATCCCACCACTAGGAGACTGGGACTCGAGGCGTGGTTAAGTATTCCCTTCCGCTCTGGAAGTCAATTTATTTCCTATCTTTCGGTGAACAATATCTTTATTTTCTCTGATTTTATGTTATAGAAATAATAACTTTACCTTCCTCTGCTCTGGCAGCTCTTTCAGCTAGCAAGCTATGTTGGTTTGGGCATTTCCATCGCGAAGGATTCAAAACGAGTCCCATTCGATTGATATTCATTCAAGGGTGTGGTTTGACTGGTGAACTACCTAAAAGTCTATCTATTATCAGTTTCACTCGTTCTATTTGAAGTTGGTTATCCCCTTTGGTGCTTTCCTGGAACATTTCATTGACCTAAGGCACGATCCTCTTTCTTCTTAGAAAGGCTTGCTGACAGTGATTTTGCCGAATCAAGGCTCAGGGGCAATAAAGATAGGTTCTTTCGCTTCCAGCTGGCGGATCAATGCCAGAGCTTCCCCTCTCGGTTTTCCTAACAAAGGTTTCAGTGGGTACCGCGCTTGCTACTAGACTAAGAAAGTGGAGCAATAGACGTTCCACTTGTCCTCTTCCTTGCCCTTTTCGGAGGATAGATTCTATGTTGAATGTTGACCCAAAGAGTCGTTGGCCAAACAGGAAGTCAACTACCTACACATGCTTAGGGGGAATATTTGAGATGGGTTTGAATTGCCCAAGGAATCGATTGAAGACTGAGCGAGTAGAAAAGCAGTTGCAAGCAAGTAGGAGTCCCAAACTAAGACTAACATAGTAACTGCTATTAATATTCACTCAGCCCCTTTGGAAAAAAATGCCAACATTGTACTATTCAACCAAGTTCCCGAGGCTTATCCGAAGGAGAATTCCTCATCCCTCGATATAAAGAAGTTTAGAAGGCAAGAATTAGTTGCATTCGGGCCTCTAAAGCAAGATGAAAGTGTCCTGCTGGATAAGAAGACCTAAAAGACCAGTCAAGGGAATCCACCTTTCAACTGCCAAGCATGGGAACTTACTTATGAATCTAACCTTTTTGAATAAAGGTGAGAACTCGCTTTCAAATCCTTGCGATTCTTTCTGTGCGCCGGGGAAAAAAACCTATAGGCGAGGTCTCAAACCTAAACCTATTTACCCAGAAAGAAAATAGTAAACTGGGACTGGCTTTGCCTTCCCTATGCTAGCTTTCGTGCTCCCCTTTCCATGCAAAGTGAAATTATTAATAAATAGAAATTCTATCTGAAAGAAAGGGAATCCTATCTATAGCCTTAAGCTTAAGTTAATTAATGCTTCTTCCAAGCAATCGAATCAGCTAAAGCCAAAATGCGATGGTAATGCCAGACTTTAGTCTCTCTATTCTGTATTCAATTCTTCTTCCTTTCAACATCTTTCCTCTCGGAAATATACCCAATCAAAAGCCCTAAGTCGAAGCCTTGAGTAAAGAAAAGTACCTGCTATCTGCTTTCTTCCCTGTTGGAAGAAGGCTATCTCGGCACGAGGCCGTATAAATTGTAGATTTGCTTGGGTCCAAGGCTCTGCCGCTGGCCAGATAGGCGAAGCGGTTCACCACTCTGCTTCCAGATTTCATTGTAAGTCTATCTAATTTCATTATTGAGCGGGGCGTAGACTTGCCCGTCTTGAGGTCGATTCGTTCGGATGTCAGTACACTTCCCCACTTTTGTCACTTTCGTTGAAAATGGAGTCGGAAGGGCTCCTGTCATGCATTCGCCCATGACGACCATTCGGTAAGTTCTAGCGCTCTTTTCGATCCCAGGCAAGTCCGACTGACCGTGTACTGTGCCATAGTAGCACTCTGGGCGGAGGGGACAGCCCTAACTATACCAAAAGTGGCATAGCTAAAGACCCCCCTCTGTCTTATTTATCTCTCTTTGTCCCTGCGAGGCGATCCAGAGTCTTCTTTTGAGCTTTGTTCCTGGTCTCCGAACGCTGTAGGTCAAGCTTAGCTTCTCGGCTTCATTGCTCTCACCCGGTCGATACTATCGGAGCTTCTTGATAGTGGGCTAGCTCTGAAACCTAATCTAATGAGTGGGGTACCGCTCCTCTACTCGTACTCGCTTGTCGACTCTCTTCCCGAGGAAATCAGGTGAGACTTCCTTTCTCGCTTTGAGGCTTGCTTTGATCAGTCTGACACAGCCCCTTTTGTCACAGCGGATTCTCTTTCTGAGTCTGAGCGCTAATCTTCTTCTGACCGTACTTCCCGAGTGGATAAAACGAAAGTATGAGTCTTCCCTTTCGTTTTGTTGTCTTTGAAAAAGATGATGGCTTAAAACTGCAAAGGCTATGACCTAGAGTATGAGCAGCTCCGAATCTTGCCTCCTTCTTTGGCTTTGTTTGCCTTCCACATAAAAGGAAGAGTTTTCGCTCCAGGCCTGTCATCCTGGGATCTCCTTCTGCTCGTCCACTCGGGGATGAGCCCTACAAGACTGAGGTTGGCTACACACTTCTTTGATTGCTTGGGCGGTAATCTTCTCTATTCACCTATCCATCTACTTTCTGAATTTATGATGGCCAGGCATAGCCGGAAGTCTTTCGTAGGCTGCTCTCGAGGCAGTGGCTTTTTTCTAATCCCCCGCAGTCACCCACCATGATCGGAGCTGAGATTCTTCAGACTAGCTTGGTTAGGTCAATATCTGTAACATCGCTTCTATTTGATCTAAGATAGAGATTGGCTGAAGGGTGAGAAAGAATCAATTAAAGTAGATGCTGGCTTCAACTTCACATGCTAGAGCCCTATCTGATGAATATGATCTTGCCTTTTGGGTTGGCTAGCGCCTGTGAAGGCTCGTACTCAGTAGCTCATTTGCTTTCTTTATGATAGCAGACGTTCTCTCACTTCTTTTCTTTCTACCCTTTGACTTGCCTTCCACTGGCCGATCCATAAGAGTAGGCATTCCGACAGAGTCCATGACTCGGCTTAGCTTAATCCACTCCAGTCCCGATGCTATTGCTATGCTCGAGCCTGATCGCTCATATGATGACTTCCCCTTTCTATCGGCCGTACCGGGAAGACTAGAGTATGACCCGCTTCATTGACCGAAACCAACCTGAAAAGGAAGAGTTGGACAGCAATAGAAAGATAGAGAACTCCGTCTTCGGCCTCTCGGGCCCCTTTCCTTAGACGCTCTTGCTTTCACTCCTATTGCTTGATCGATTTAGCAGCTTTCTTCTATTTATTCTATTTCCTTTGTCGTTATCTCTTCTCTTAGACCATGAAATGACATTCGAGGATCAGGCGAACAAGATACATTCCTATGTCTTTTCCCTCCTTGCTTGCTTTACTAAGAAGTGTGAAGTAGGTATTTCTATATTCTTTGATATCGCATGCTCGTGCATACAATTTATCACCTATTCCTTTACTTGTTGCCCCCTACAACCTTTCTTTCTCCAACTCCTTACTATTGCCTTATCCTCCTATTTTGTAAGATTTTTTGTTCCATCCATCACTAAAGGAGTAGCAAAGAAGTAGCATCGATTTTCTTCTTGCAGTTTCGTTTCGAGTAGTATTGACGTTAATGATCACAGAAACCTATCTGACTTTCTTCTCGAGTTAGTTAGTTTGTGGAAACAAAAATCGTTTGTGTTGAAAAAAGACAAGCTAGCTGCTCGGCGTCTCAAATTGGTATGTCCTCGTTAGAGGGTTGAGCGAACTCGTAAAAGCGCCAGGCCCAGGCCTTTGGTTTTGGGAATACCATAGCGAGCGAGGAAAGAAGAGGAGGAGAACCCCTTACAGGGGGCTCGAATCCTAAATCCTATTGGGTAGGACAAGACGGCTGTGATTGATAGTCTGTGGGAAGGTGGATCATCCCTAGCCGGCCCCTGACTATCGGAAATGGGCCCTTCGAGGCTATCACTAACTTCTGCGCAAGAACAGATGATAGATAGAGGGGAACCCGCCGTGCTATTTATATACGAAACTCAGATTCAGATTATGTTGGCCGCTTTGAGGAGCGATCTGTTCATCCAACTAGAAATATCGTAAGAGAAGAAAGAGAGCTTTAGAAGCAGCCAATCTTTTCTTTATGCCCATCCCATGCCTTTCTTGGTTGGACCAAGGCCATTTCCGGCAAGTCTTTCTTCATTTTTAGAGCAAGTCTCCCCTTTTTCTTTGGGGGAGCAGAGCAGTCAAAGAATGAACCAAAGCACATGAATGAATTGATGGCAGCCGTCGTCCCTTTTTTAGACGCGATACAATCTCTTCCATCCACTAGTGGTATTCCTATTCCCATAGATGCTAATCCGCTTGTTGTTTCGGATACAATCGCTCAGGATGACCTGTGGGATGCTCTCGAGCAGGAAAACTGGAAACAGCTCTCCAGCTCGCGGGAATACAAATTGATAGAACGGCACAGAGAGCAATGCGGAGCAATGATCAAGTCTATTGCTGGATTATTATTATTGCAGCAATCCATTTTAGATGGTACCCTGGGGATGGCTATTGAAGACCCCACAGATATTGATAGAGCAACGAGTGTCGTTTTCGACGATCTCTTCGATCGCTTTGACACGCATCAAAAAAAGCGAAAAAACCATTGAACGAGAGTCCTGCGGAACATAGGAAATGAAAGAAGTCCGGTCGGGAGAGCATTCCTAAAAGACCTGAAAAGGTTTTTATAAGGAAGACCGAGTGATTTCAGTTGGAAATGGTATTGCAGGTCTATCAGATCAGTGGGCAACCATAGTGGACTTTTTTCGTGGTGTTGTTGACGTTGTTGAAAGCGAATTTTGTTGTAAGTCTCGCTTCAAATCTTTTCTCTTTTCGGTATGCCGCTCCGCGAGCAGAGCGAATGAAAAAAAAAATCCAACCTAAGATGAATATCCTTCGACCATTATCTCCTCATCTTCCTATTTATAAGCCACAGCTTACTTCGACGTTTCCAATTTCCCATAGAATCTCCGGAGCTTTCCTAGCCACTATCCTTTTCTTTTTTTATCTTCTTTGTCTGAAAATAGGTTTGATTTGCTTCACCTATGAGAATGTCTGCCAATTGATCTTTTATTCATCAAAGCTCATCCTAATCTCCGTCGAGATTACTGCCTTAGCCCTGTCCTACCATATTTATAATGGAGTTCGTCATTTATTGACGGATTTTTCTGGATTTGGACGAAAAAGATGGAAATGACTGTTAAAAATTTGCACTTATTTCAAATTTTTCTTTTTTTATGAAATGCTTTACTTATTATTATTAGCCTTGTTTCTTCTTTAAAGAAAGCTTATGCCGTAGAAGCTGACATCAGGCTATTGGCCTTTTATCTACATCTTCCCGACCGGAAAGGGTTCGCTTTGTTTGGGATGAACTCGCAAAGACTCGACCCGGGTTCCCTCGTAGAGTGGCGTCTTTTATAAGACTCCACTTTCTCAGTGGAACTAAAAAAAAAGAGTTTGAGCTCTTTTGGCTTACTTTTAGCCACGCGGGGCGGCTATCCGCATGTGTCCAAAAGTGACGTCCATTTTTTTGTAATGGGTATACTAGAAAAAAAAGGTTTGGAATTCGACCTCCCCTTATACGCTCTAAAAAGGGGTCATTGACTCCTTTTTTGTTTAGGATCCCCTTTTTTTTTACATTCAATTATTTATTGAGCCCGGTGTGGAATCACCATCATTACACATTCATTCTTGGTCTGGCTGCTGGTCTAGCGAGCCTTCCTAGCCGCCTAGAGTGCAGTCTACCTGCTGAAGACCGTAACGTAAGTAACTCAGTGCTTCATACAGGGGAAATGAAAGCAGAATTCGTTCGGATCCTCCCACATGTTCAATCTTTTTTTAGCGGTTTCCCCAGAGATTTTTCTCATTAATGCAACCTTCATTTTGCTCATTCATGGAGTTGTATTTAGTACCTCTAAGAAATATGATTATCCGCCGTTAGTCAGTAATGTGGGTTGGCTTGGATTACTTAGTGTTGCGCGCCTAGGAGGGCAGCGCGCTTTGGGATGCGGAGGAGCTATTATCGTCCAGCTCCCTAACCTAATGCGGCACCGGGTTTGGACCGCAGGGAACCATAGCATGGGGGGACGTCTAATCCTTTTGCCGCCGCAAGGCTGGCTAATCGTACGCAGCAGGCTCGAAAACCCCTGGTTCTGGAAGGCACATGAGTCCGAACGCTATGTTGAATGTGCGACTGACACTACACTACGTAGGTACCTGTGCAGGTGAGGCGTCGGTCGGTCCTAGAAACGGCGGCAGCGGCGCGAGGAGTTAACGACCGGACGTGCTGCAACCTAGGGATCACCAGGCAGCTCTTTCGCTCTATAGGGATCGGGGGGGCATAGCACAATTCTTCTTGGAGGAGGGTTCTTTGCCCGGGTGACTGATCCTGCCATAATGTACTCCTTACCTATACTATACACCGGCAACCGAAGTCGAGCATACATACGACAATCTTCATGCGTGAATAGCCGGGAGGAAAGAAAGGGCGGTAGATGATAATGAGAAAAGGCACCGCGTCTGGACGGGCGGGCGGAATGGATGAGCGAAAGGTGTCATGCCATGTAGTGGGGAATATCCCGAGTCTCATGTAAGACAACTAAATAGACCTCGAGGTGCTGCCGAGGAACTGAGGGACCTTATCGAGCACAGGATAGGTAATTGAAAGATAGAGCTAGCCTATTCGTTATGGGGAATCAATGCTCCGGACCGAATAGAGCTTACCTACGGCACCTGGCTTTCTCCGGTGCATATTAGCTTAGCTGCGCTTACGCGGCCGGTTTGGCTTCCTCTCTGGCGGCCACTTACCTTACCCCCGCTACACTCTCACTCCAAGCTACGCCTGCTGAGCAAGATGCATTGCGATTTCCTCTTCTGTGGACGCACCGGCGTATGACCCGGGGCGGGAAGAGAAAAAATGATCCGGCGAGCTTTCTCTCGTAAAGCCAAAGACGCCCCAAGACAAGGTCAAACTGTTGGGAAGAGGACATGGTCAATAGAACCTGGCTGGATCCGGGCTGGGATAGTGTCGCCCATTCAACATCAGTTCCGAAAGGGTTCGCTCATGCTGGAGGGAGCATCCCCACTTAGTGATCGGTCCACTAGTTCACGCAAATCCGAAGAAGTTATCACGGACGAGCCACATGCAGGGAAACTTGCACGTGTGGTTCTGGCCGGGCTTTCCTGAGGTATCTAATAACCTTGCTTCTGCTCGCCGCTGGCGCACCTCTCCTAACTATTGCCTATTTATTCTGGAATAATCTTTTTAGGAGGGACAATTTTACATATTTATGCCAAATCCTTCTATTATGTTGTACGGCTGGTACCATTTCGATGTGTTTCGATTCTTCCGAACAAGAGAGGTTTGATGCTTTTGAATTCATTGTATTAATTCCACTTCCTACTCGCAGTATGCTCTTTATGATCTCGGCTTATGATTCAATTGCCATGTATTTAGCTATTGAGCCTCAAAGTTTATGTTTTTATGTGATCGCAGCATCAAAAAGAAAGTCTGAATTTTCCACGGAAGCCGGCTCGAAATATTTGATCTTAGGTGCATTTTCCTCTGGAATATTATTATTTGGGTACGACCGGACAACTACCGATATCTATTAATATCTTTTCTTATATCTATATCGTAAACTATCGGATCGGGTATTACTTAGATGTGAAACTTGCAGACCTTATTGGTTGTGATATTACTCTTACGGGGGGAACGAAATCAAAGAATATATAGACTTGTAGAGACCCTCTATGTAGTTGTCTATCTAGGGCGATCGATCTACATCTTTCCCCATAGCCCTGGGGCTGTGTCTCGATCTCCTATGTGCGAAATCTAAGAGACTAGTTCCTATGGAGATTCCCCTTGGTCTAATTCCACGCCTTATGACGAAAGTGGAGTCGGCGTGGCGTAAAGTGAAGATTGGGGGAGTAGATAAAATTCCCTTCTGGGGTATTCCGAAGGTGTAACCTAGGCAACGAAAAAGGGGCCCGATACTTCAACTAGAGGAGCGACCAGTTGGTTCACCAAACTCCGACCCAGCGTCACACGTTCTCCAGGTCCGAAGGGATCCAGTGCCCAACTACCGACTCCTCCCGGAATTGCGTTATCGGAGTCGAGCCAGGAATGGCCGTTAGTGGGCACCCACCACTTTTCACGGTTAGAGAGGCCCTCTTTAATACATTAAGAAAAGATGTGCACAGGGGCCAGAACGACTCGGTCATAGGAATTTAGACCACCTACGTGCTGGTAAACGAAAACCACCTCGACCGGATCAGAGTAAACAACAATGTTGAATCAGGCCGCCCCTTGCCTTGAAAGAATTCACACGCGGCCGCCAGCTTTCCAAAAATAAGGGGAGATCTGCTGCTTACTGCTCACGGAAACATCCGACCTATACGTCGTTCGCGTATCTTTCTGATCTCCTTTCCTTCTATTCATCAGATTTTTTGCTTTGACGACCCATTCAAGGTGAAAAATGGGGTTGATGGTGGTTAGCTAAAAAAGGGGGGGGGGAGAGAGGAGAGCCTTGGGGTACGCTCACTTCTGCATTTTTGTTTAGGTTCTCGAGATTCTCAATCGCTCTTTTTAGTGGGGAGGAATAGTACATGAATAAATGGCGGTTCTCAGACGAGGGAATCGTTCCTCTATATATAAAAAAAGGCTAGAATGCTTCTATTGATAGAGCTTTCACGTCTGCGCATAGAATCGTTTTTTGCCCTTCCATTCTGTTCTTACCATATCATGGGTAGTTGGGTCGGAATCCGTGTGATGGTTCGAGAGTAGTTTCAAATATTCTTCGCATCCCCAGAGAGATACATTGTTGCCATTGTGACTTGGTCGTCAAAAGGAAAGGGGCACGAACAGCCTTAAAGTACTCTTCCATGTCCCAGAGGTCTTCGAGCCTTGGCATTTTGAATCCCGTTGAATGGCTGTGGTTCCGGGGCTCAAATGCGTCTGGAGTCGCCAGGTGAGACATTCGGTTCACGAACCGGAAACCTATCTCCACAGCAAGCTCCCCAATTTGACCCGGTCCGTCACGCTTTGGACATCGCCACCGGGATCGTTGAGGCCCCATGAAGATGGCTCTCCTTCACTGGGAAGACGCGGTACTCATTAGCGAGCGTCTGGTGACCAACGATTCCTGATTCTCCTGCCTTTCCGCCATAGTCTACACTTGTCCGTCCAAATGGTCGACCTTGCCATCAAGTTGGGTCATTCGATCCTTGAATGTTTCCTTAACAACAGCCGCCGCAGACAGCACTCCACTGCTATCGTCAAGCTTGGACATGGTACAACAAGAAGAGAATTAGCAGAGAAAGGGAAACAAAACTCCGCTCTGATACCTCCAAAAGCGAAATAGGCACGCGCACGGGTAGAGAGTCGTGCGGCCCAGGTAAAGCCTATTTTCGTGTAGCACCTGGGAGCAGCCTTCTCCTTGCCGAGTTTTGCTTCTGATCTCTTTCTCAGTCTCTAGTTCGTTACCTTCTACTACCGATCTTCTCCTGCTGCTTGCTTCGTTTGTTTCGTTGAGCTCGCTTTCTTTCGTTAGTTTCCTTTCTTTTCTTTAATTTAATAAAGAAACTCAAAAAAATAGAATATGAACAGCAGCAGCCAAATACTTTTAAATGAGACTAATCAGGGATGCTTCCATAAAAGACAACTATGGTATGCTCTTTTTCAAGTATGTTGCGGTCAACACAGCTTCTGCCCAAATGAGGTACATTCATCCCAAAGATCATAGCTCTAATCGTTTCCAATAAGTCTATCTTTTTACTCTAAAAGAATATACGCAAAATATCTCTGATGAACAGTGCCTCTAGAAATAAGATATTGAGAAAATCCCGTGGACATGTATTCTCCTCCAGAATCAGATCGTCCAATTCTTTTTTTTTTCATTAGGAAATAATGTCTGGCTTGTCGATTGTGTGCCGTTCACTCCAACATGGCGAAAATGATGTAAATTGGAGTGAAGAGGTAAAGTTCTTCTTGATGGGCCAGGAATGTTGGATAATTGCTGAAGGTAAACCGGAGGATGTTGGCGAGTAAGAAGCCATTTTCATCTTTTTTTGGTCTGGTGGGGCTATGCATGCGATCACAGTGTCTGTAGCTGATAAGATGCGCCCCCATATATTATGGGGGCATTACAGACCCAAGAAAGGCATGGCTTACTTTGAGGGAAGTTAATGAACATGCGACCGCAAGTAAGCGTCATTGCCTGGAGACTGAACAAGATGGCCTGAAGCGGGGTAGTTTCATTCTTGTTACTGTATTAAGGTGAAGAACCTTTGTGATCAGCTGGAGGCTTTTGGTATGAAAAACTATGATGCCGATAATCTTAGTCAGAGCATGAAGGGTATAAATTTCTAAATATGATGGGATAAGGAAGTCTTTGCTACTGCATCAACATAACCCTTCCAACATTTTCTTAATGAAAAGGTGCATGATAAGACGTTTACGTATAGGAGGAGGAAGAGGCTGAGCCTGTCTGGACAAAGTGTACATCCTAATCCTAGGGATATACTTTTGTTCACTTCTACGTCCAAATTTCATTGTTGGGTAAGGCAAAAGCAGCATCAGGGAGCTCTTCCAAGAACAATAAGTGAAAGCTGGGGTGCGTGTCTTAGGTGCGGGCAGATGGGGCACTACGTGATAGAGTGCACAGCAAAAATGCTTCTTGTTAAGGAAGATAATGAGGAGAGGTAGACAGGGGAGGCGCGACACGAGCATATTCAGTTTGCGGAAGTGAAGAGAGCCCGCGATGCGGTCTTTGACTTCGGTACACACGATTCCGATTCTTCTAAGTGGTCTATTGGATAAGCAGCGGGGGTTTGAGTTTGATCCCCATCCCGGAAGCCTTAAAGGCTAGGTAGGGTAATGCTTCCACACCTTGATCAAAAGGAGATTTTGCCCTTCTCCAACTACGCGATAAGCTAATGGAAAGCTTGCACCTTCTCTGACTTGATCCACTTCGAAAGAGTAGGAAAAGTCAAGAATAAACTGCTCTTACATCCTCATCAAGTGAGAGACCGACACGAGGAACTGCAATCACTGAAAGAAAGGGTAAGCTGGCTTTGATGTCTGGTTTGGACTGGACCACGTTCTTACCAAAAAGAAAGTCAAAGAGTGAAATCTCCATCACTTTGAAAGCGCCATACTACATATCAGACCGAGAGATGTCCCGATTGGCCTACTTCCAAGAGCGGAAGTAGGAGGTATAAGAGTACCCAATCAAGCTCAGCCTTGGCAAGGCTATCTTTTTTGATCCGCCTCGGACAATAGAAAGATAAGTTCTCTTAAGTGGGGCTCGCCACCCGATTTCTTCCCTCGACCCAATTTTGAAAAAGAGAGAGCAGAACGGGCTTCTTTGTCTTTTCTCGTCAGGACAGAATCCATCTTTTTCATATCATCCTTTTTCGAATGGGAGGCCGGACATGGGAGTTGGGTTTGACTTTCATGGATCCGATAGCTTTTCCCATCTGAAGGTCCACGATTTCGACGAAGTGGCTTTCAGCTCCTGCTTTCTTTGGCCTTCTACCTCTCCCTGGATTTTGATTTTCTGGCAAGAGGAGAATCTCTCTTTGGTGGGGTGTACTACTTTCTGAGAATGCGCTTTCTATTTGAGATAAAGAGAATTCCTTTCCACCGGCAGACTTTATCGAAAAGGACCTCGCACCTTTCTTTCTGCTACATTTCAGTACACCCTGCCTTTATTAATAGAAGAAGGCCAAAAGTGGAAGCAAGCAATAAAAAGTGAAATTATTGCTCTATGAGACCGACGTGCGCCTTTTTTGGGGGGTTTGGACCAACCTTCTTTCAACTATATGATAAATCGACAATTTTCTCTATGCTCGAGTCTTTCGTTTTCCTTCCCCACCCTTCTTAAGGGACTCATTCACTACAGAGCTCATAGCTACCTAGAAACCCGAACTTAGAAAGTCTATGACTAAGATTCCCACTTCAAATCCCAGAAGCCAGAGAGGAAGAAGTCGGATGGAAGCCTCTCTCTAGAAAAATACAATGGCACCAAGCCAAGCCCAGAAAGCAGCTTCACCTTCTCTCCTCCCAAGACTACTCAATCCCAGCTGCTGACCTTAGCGAGACAATAGATTCCATTACTAAACCAACTATGGAACCACTTTCCTTTCTTTGCTACCATCCGATCCTCCTTTCCCTTTCATCTTTCTATTTAGCTGGTGATCAAGTATTGACAAAAGATCTTATTAGCTTAGGAGCTTGCGTGCCTTGATGAAGTAAGGCTTGAGAGACCTCTTGATTAATAGTGTAAATCCCTTTCAGTTGATTAACGATCAGTTGAGAATCGCCATAGACTGTAAGAGGATCAATCTTCATCTCCAAAGCTATACCCAATCCATTAGGGCTTCCTATTCAGCAGCCTTGTTTGAAGCTGCAGAAGTCAGTGTGAACGAGTAAGGGATCATTGACCTTTCTGGTGTCATGAAAAAAATCCCTGCCCCGCTCCTGGATGCTCCATTGAAGTATATCTCCCATGGGAACTTTTGCATATCAAACTTCTTCATCAGGTAGATCAGCAGGTTAAAGCAAAGAACTGTCATTTGAGGCTGGATGAGCTTCCAAGAAATCAGCCAACGCTTGTCCTTTGCCTTACAAGATTAGGGCAACATCATGGATAACCTTACTGATAACCTCTTGGTACTTTTTCTTGTTGAAAGGTTCGAGAGCAAATTCCTTATTGCACACTTTCAGCAACCCAAAGAGCTACCAGAAGGACAAGCCTATAACAAAGGACATTTTTCTTCGGCTACAAAAACATGGACTAAGCTTTGCTTATGACCGCGCTTCTTGATCATTACTATACAACCTAAGAACATGCTTGTGGGAGATAGCAGCAGAGTAGGATAGTCTCTTTAAAGAAAGCCACACCGAAGAGCTAGGCAGCTTGGGCTTAAACCCTTTACCAAAGACATCCCTTTATATGAGAATGCAACAGGATCTCTCTTCGAAGACCTCTATGCCTGTTCTCGAATCAGCAGCACACTTTCTATATCCGTACCTCATACCCTGGAATTCCAGCTTCCCCTTAGGGGGATCAAAATAAACCTTGTGACTCATTCCTTCGGTCCGTGGGTGTGGAACTTGTGCAATCATACCCTTCCTTCTTCTTCATCACCAGGAGTTGATTCAATTGCTAAGAAGACATTTCCTCCAAGAGTTTCTTCTTTCAGAACCTAAAGCCCTTTACGACAGGCGTGAACCGCTTTCTACCAGCTCGTTCGGGTATCTAGCTTACGGAAAGCCTAGACCTAGGATTGCTCTATAGAGGAACTAGCATAACAGACATGACTTAGACAAGCAAGACAACTCTGAATCACTCGTCCTCCTCTTGACTACAAAGCTGCTGTCGCTCTTAAATGAATGGCTATCCTGACGGGAATCATCGGCTGATGAAGAAAAGGTTGGCTTACCTGTGCTCTTCCTCTTAAGAAAGCGTAATCTTACCTGACTAGAGTATGGGTGCGGGAGGAATCAACCTACAGACGATCTTTCGTAACGGTTCCCCAAGGTGTGATTCTGGTTCCAGGCCCTTAACCCTGCGCCAGTGGAGATAACGAGATTACCTAAATGTTTTCTCGGTGCGAAGAATAGATATCTTTCGTTAATCTCTTTCTCTTCCTATTCAGAACGACTTTTAGGTGAGAATGGGAACCAATCTTCCTTTAGACCAGAAGAAGTAGAAGTGAAAGTAGCGTAACCAAAGCTTACGGGAGCGGAGCGCTAATCGCTAATAAAGGGAAAGCGTTATCACTAACAGGAAATGAAGCAGCGGCTAGCATGCTAAGATCAATCACTTGGAGTAGGAGAGCGCGGTGCTTTCTTTCTTACCTGACCAATGGAACCTGCTTTTCTCCTTTGTTGCATATCTCTCCGAATGATTGGGCTCGGTCACATATAGGAGTGTGGTGAGAGACCCTGAGGAATATGACCTTGTAGGAAGATTAAGCCAGAGGAAGATTAGCCAAATGGGATTGCCATTATGGCCCGACCTGTGGAGATTCGCCAGCCCACCGCTTTCACTTGACTTTAAAGCCAACTCGTCTGGCTGCCTGAATCTGTGCCCCTATGTGGATGAGGATCCAAGAGTTCGTGAAGTGTTGAAGAGCGGCGAGGGCATATGTCTGACCCTTTCATCTATTGTAAATAGGCCCCTGGATCTCTCTCTGAATAGCCTGAATGTCCGACTGTGTGTGCTGGGCATCCTGCTAAGTGTGTTTGCGTGTTCGTCTTTCCTCGAATGTAACGTAACGATTGAAAGAAAAGAATCAATCCCACTGCCTTTCTAAATGTCTGAATGCAGATAGTGCAACTACTGAAAGGTATATCCCCAAGGCAAGATGAAAGTCCTAAAGTTTCCGGGGTAAGTGGTGTAAAGTTCGAAAACCTATATCTCTTTGTTAGGGGCTAACTAGCAGAACAGCATGGAACCTGAAACCTATGGCAGTTAGGCAGCTTCACTATAGAATGTTCGGATGTTCCCGAAGGGCAAAGAAGGATCGAGACTCTTAGAAATCAGCGACTGTAAGGCAAGCTGTAACCCAGTCTTCAAACCTGTCTCTTAAGTGTTCAAGGCGGTCCACTCAGGTGGGAAGGTCCGTCAAAAGACTTCCTAGAAACCAGACTAAGTAGCTAAGCAGGTTGGCATACAGAAGGTGCAGCTCTCTTGTTTAGAATTCTGGGAAGTATGCTTATCTGATCTGGAAGGAGAGCTAAGTTTCTTTCTCTTGGAAGGAAGAAGGAGTGGTACGTACTCTTATATTCTTAGACTTTCCCTATTAACCTCAAGTAGGTTGGTGAAAGTCTACTGGAGGCAGTAAAGGTAAATCCTCAATAGGAGATACCATGAAGTCAAGTCCTGTATACCCTACTAATATCCATCGATCAAATGAAATTGGATCACTGTATTAGGGTCCAAACATGGTGGACAATAACCTAGTGCCCATTGACCGGCACCCATATCATAACAACGCCAGGTAAGGCCATACTTAAAGATTTCACAATCGAAAGCAGACCGTCTCCACGACGTTGAAACCATAGGGGCACCAAATAAGTCCCAGATATTAGGACAAGGATCAAGAGCTACCGAAACATACCAGTGAAGCCACTTTAACCATAACCGCATCCAGTTATGGAGAAGAGTGTATTCAAAGTTATACCGTTCACCCTCAAACGTCAGCTTTTCCGGAGGCAACCGTAGCTCCTTCGGTTGCAACTCCTTCCTAAGCACATCCACTATTATTCCCTTCAAATAGGGATTGAGGGGCTTACCCCTTCCAATCCACCATTCTAATGGTAGTGAATGTTTTTTCTCAAGGGTTTCGTCGATACAGAGGTGTAGCTAACACTGGAAAGCGGAAACCCTGTATCGACAAAATCCTATCTAAAGCTAAAAGCTAAAGAAGGAGATCCAGGGAAGTGTGCTCTGCCAGCAAAGGAGTAGTCAGAAAGAGTTCCTTGCCCGAGATAGCAAACACCCGCATACGACCTAATGCTAGGATAATGCCATCGAACCAAGTGTTCGAAATGATCAGATCTTTTTGCGATCAAAAAATGATGAGAAATCCAGACCAGATATGAAGGTTAATATTCAGTAATTGTGCACAGGTAAATACTCAGTAAGTGAACACCGAACATGTGCTCCTGGTGTCCGGGATTTAGGGCTCTGAGCTTTCCCTAGTCGAAAGAGAAGGGGAATAATCAGTACGATTGACTTTGAGTCCGCCTACAACGGGGACATAAGGTTAAAGCCGAGAAGTAGGTTCAAAGCCGATATCCGCACGCTCCTAACCTCCCTTGTTTTGCGTCTCCGACTGTACGATAAGTAGTCCACCCTGAGGTAGTGGATTTTGACTAGACCAATAGCCTGCCCTCTGCCCCTGGGCATTTAGCAGAGGAGTGCGCTAGGCTCGGCTCGGGATGAGCTCCTTAGCTAGTCCCAGCTAGAAGAAGTCAGCTTGCTTGCTTTCCTGGAATGGGAATGGAAACCTATAGGTTCTGCAGAGCTAAGCCGGTAAGCAATCCTCTTCATTCTGCGAGCTAGAAATAATCCTGACTTCCGGGCAATCAATCAAATAGTTTCCTGGTTTTCCATTCACAGAGGGTAAGGTGCCAGTCTCATAAAAAAGAAAGGCTAGCAGGCAAGCGAACCAAGCCAGTTCCTTTTGTTTGAGTCTGTGAAACTCCGACGCTTTTATCTTTTAGCGAGTATTAAGTTCCTGGCCTTGTTGTGTCACGAAGGTTCGAAAACATTTGATTCTTGCTTGATTTCTGTCTTCCGCGGATTTTCTTTCTTGCTTGGCGAATTGCCTTTTTTAGTCATTTGTGTTGTAATCGAAAGGAATCATTTTTCTTTGATACCCCTCAGGGGATGTCTTCGCTCGTTTAACCTTACTTCTATTTCCCTCTATCCCGCCAGCCAGCCTACAAAACTACCTTCATTACTGAAAGGGGTTTGTTTTTAGAACAGAATTTGAGGATGGTGGTGCATCCCTTTAGCGCTCCATCAAGCAGTTCTTTCCGGCTCCTGTAGAAGATGACATTTAGTGCTCGCCCGTCTACGGGCACCTCTTCGAGTTAATAACAAAATCCTCGTCTTAGAGCTAGGGCTATGGAGTGTGAAAGATAAAGTATAGTTGGTTGTTGGAGTTCCTCTGAGCACACAAGACAGAGTGCCGTCCGGGGTTTCGGTTTTGTTAGCATCATGCGACAGAAAAGAAGGTAGTACTTCAGTCGCCTCCGATACCATAGGGAGCGGCCATAAAGTGTTGGAGGGGAGGCATGGGATCCCTTTTTTTTGGTGGGGGAGAGGAGAAGTGTTTGCTAGCGGCCCCAATCAATGCCCAGGAGCAGAAGCGCTTTCTAAGTGTTTTCTCACTTGGTCGATCTGGCAGTTCATTTCAGTTCCGTGGCTAAATAGTTAGCTATCAAGCTGGTGGGACTGGAACTCAACCTGCACATGTAGTAAGGTTGGGTCTCTTCCCCGGAACAGTAGTTCCGCTTTTCCTGAAGTCAAACAATGAAACTAGTAGAGGAAGGAAGCGATGACAGGAATGTCGTAAAGGAAGACGAAGAACCGACTACTTATGCGCTTGCCCTTTATCTGCCCTACCCGCCCCCTTCTCTTCTAGGGATGAGGAAGGAAGAAGGTGATGTCCGGATAAGCTCCAACTGGAGAAATTGGAACTGGAAGAAGCTATGCTACCTTTGGCTCGCCCTCCCTTCTGCTTTCCGCTTCATTGCCTTTCTCAACTCAACTCTCGTGGCACTGGCCGTAACATCAAGATCTGAAACTCGAATAAGGTGGAAGGCGCACTTCCCTCTTGAATTGCGTTTGCGGGGCTTCTTGCCTCGGACACTTTGGTGGGTGGAGTCCAATCCACAATGGCCTGCACTTTCCTCCCATCCATTCTAACCTGGCCTTTGCTAATCAAATGCCCAAAGTATATAATTCCTGTCGGGCAAAGTCACTCACACTTTTCCATCTTTACATATAGCTTGTGCTCCCTTAACCGAGTGAGCACTTTCCTAAGGTGGGACAACCTCTAGGGACTTACTATAGACAACAATGTCATCAAGATAGACAACAAGAAAGCAATCAATATAGTTATAAGTTCTAAAAGACATCACTCATCAAATTACAGAAGGTCATTTGTAAGCCCAAATGGCATGACAAGGAACTCGTAAAGCCATATCTATCTGGTAACAGAAGTGGTTTTAGGCTCGTCTCCTTCTGCAATTCTGAGATTGATTGGTAGAACCCGCCCCCCTCTGTCTATTAAAAAGGGCGATTTCCCGCTCTCCTGAGGTACTCAACAACGAAAGAACCTGCGCTTTGGTGCTTTGGGCTATGCCATGTCTTCAAAACCGCTACGTGGGCTACTTTACTCGAAGTCGAAAGTGTACATCAACACCAGCCGCTGCCATTGGAACTTCTCTGGTACACCCGACTTATTAGTCGAGCGGAGGAGCGAAAGAAGCTCGACTGATTAGAGAGGAGCGAAAGCCTTTGCTTTATGCCACGTCTTCCTTATTCCTATCTAATAGCTTCCTTCTTCACCTCTCTTTCCCAAGGGCTAGCTGGAGACACTGAGACTTAGCTTGTTGACCCTTTACTTGGGATATATTGCGCGAGTCGCTTTGGATGATGCAGTCACTTCCGATCTCCCGTTGTACTATCACCTTCTCGTGTTGGGGGTTGAAAGCTGTTCAATCACCGTAAAACAAAA
>NC_018041.1:75000-85000 GCF_056151865.1 Erythranthe guttata
TTATTATTAAATAAGCAATTATGATAATTTTCACTGTAACCCTAAGGTGGACAAGACCTTACAACTAGAAAAGGGGGCAAAATCACAAGTGCTCTTTAGAGAATTGAGATCTCCTTGATGATCCTCCTTTCGATAACAGAGGGGCAGAAGATAAGTTGGAGGTTTCATCTATCTTACTATCATTCGTCCTACTAACATGTCTTCCGCTGGGATTGGTTGTCAATGTATGTTATGCTATCTCTGCAGAAGTGACATTATGATGAACTAAAAAAGATCCTCTGGTATATAAAGAAAGACCCACCCTAAAAAATAAAAAAAGTCATTCTTTTATTGGCAAAAGGATCCTTGCTCCGGGCTACTTAGGACCTATTCATATGCAGCCCCTACCTCTGAAAGCTGAAGGAAGGTATTAATGCAGGCTTTCTCTCTGATAGAAAATCCACCAACCATATAGGATCAATTTTTCCCTGGAAAAGCGGGCCCTTTCTTTTGAAATACTTAATAAATAAGGTCTAGATCCAATGTTGAAGCCGAATGCAATGGCATCAACAACTAGTGAACTTGTATGGGTTGGATCTCTTCTGACTGAAATAGGTATTTTGGTCACAGAACCCCATGACAGATGTTCTGTGAGAATCAGAATGCTATCCACATAGCCTCCAAGTCGGTCTTCTATGAGAGAACAAAGCATGTAGAAGTCGCCTTACTTACTTAGGTAGGGCATTTTCTCGGGGAAAAGGTGATTGCCGAAATCATCAGAACACTAACCATTAGAAGTGAAGATCAATTGCCGATCTCTTCACGAAAGGATTGGTAAAGGCCCTCCTTTTTCTTCTCACTCGCAAACAAACAGGGAATGATCGATATCCATTCTCCAGTTTGAAGGGTAACATGTAGAAGTGATTGTTTGATTCTTCAGTCTAATTCAAAAATAACAATAGAAATCGAATTGATCTTAAGGGTTTTAGCCCTTCTTTTATTATTAAGGTTAGGGAGCTTTTCCTCTTTTGAGGATGTATTAATAATAGAGAAATATATTCTATCAAGTCAATAGAATGTTGCATTTTTTTGCTTCACAACTTTTAGTTCTAGATTTCGATAGGGATAACCACATCAGTTCGAAAGAGAAGGGTACCGTGGAGGGAAGTTGTTCGAAATATAAAAGAAAGAAGAAATCGGAAGCGAATGTAGTCCCTGCTTTTTGAATAGTGTCCTGCAGAAGGTCTTCCCCATCTGAGTAGATTAGGAAAAGATCCAGTCTGCATCGGATTTCCATTTCCTTCCCTTTCCTCATGTTAGACCAAGTGAAAGAAGCGCCATAGAGTGGGAGGTCAACCCAATCACAATCAGCAACGTGATCCGCGAAATCTTCAATACCTCTTCTCTTATTTTTGGCCAGTAAAGTAAGAACCCCTTTCATATTTGATTGCATAAGGCATTCATTTGACTTTCCACTAATGCACCAAGGTAGGTTGGAAACGGTATGGATGAATCTAAGCTCAATAGGTCTTGCTTGTGATAAACTGATGCTGGAGCATAGACTTATGAGCCATCCATTCCAAGTTGTGGTCTAGGGAGTGTATTCTATAGTGATGGTCTAGGTTCCAATGTGAGTTGGGACAGCCATATTTTTTTTTTATTTGTTTAAATTAATCCAAGAGCCACCATCTCTACTTTTCGAAGGAACATAGCAGCTGCCAGCATCTTTTTAGAATTTGGATTTTTTTGCTTTTTTACAGATGGATGTAGTCCTCTTTGACTTGAGTTTCCTGGAGCAAAATCATATAACCTTTTTCTTGGATTTAATGAAGTCCGAGACAGCCCTTTGCGAAGCTCGCCCATTCAAAGCCCTAAAGTTCCAAGAGGCCACTATCGTGATTGAGAATGAGCCGGGCGAGGGGGAGAGCCTTGAATAAGGCAATTCATATTTCTTTCTAATTGAATTGGTTTTGATTCATTCTTCTATATGTGTAAAATGATGAAAATGCTTTCTTACTCGGAAGACAGCAATCAAAATGGGAAGAATTTTCTCTCTTATGTGAAATTTCATTAAAACCGGGAGAAAGCATTCGAAATCCTTATTTTGAAGACTTTCCTTACGTTTCCCGAATAAGCATGATAGATCTCTTATCTATTGAAGAAGCTAATAACATCTATGAATTTAATGAAAACCCTGCGCTTCTTAGCAGCATCGGCAGAGACCTAAGGGATTGTCATTCTATTCCCTTCGACATGGGCCATGAGAACGAAATTTCTCCTTATACCCCGCGAAAAGGAGTGGCGTTGACACCGGAAGAGGAGAGATCTTTTATGGGGAAGGCCTAGCCTACCTTACACTTTACTAAAAGCTTAGTAAGGAAGTCTTGACTGATTTACCGTTCAGTCTAATTCTCTAACAAAGGGGCATAGGGGATAAGAGGGATCACTTTCATATCTCACTATGGCAGCTATGGGGCACGAAGGGTATAAGAAGAAGTGACGGAGAAGTCGTTTACTGATTAGTTGCTTGAACGTGGAAAGATGTCGGCATTTCTGCTCTTAGGTGAGTATCCGCTCTTGCTGGTCTTGTTGGAATAAGCGCTGCTATTGAAGACGGTCTTAGAGAAGGAGCTGCTAAAGCAACTGCCAAATCACTTTCCTGTTGATGCTACATAACCGCTCTTGTCGCGAAAAAAAACGTCTTAGGTTGCACTTATTCTTTTCTTTCAGAACAGTTGTCAGGACAAATGAAAGAAGAGGTTGTAGATAGTCTATTTGTTACTTGGCTTACTTCTTACTGAATGCCGTACTTAGAGTTATCCCACTCGGGGTGGGCTCTTAGCGATTAGTCAGTCCGGGTCCAGCTAGTCTTGCACTTTCAGACCCGGTCCTTCCTGTTTTATTAGCATCAAACCCACTCAACAGGATATTCCATAAGCACTCCGGAAGGTATAGTGTGAAGGAAAGTAGGTCCCTTACATGAGAGTTTGCGAACACGGGGGGCTTATGCTCCTCTCATATGGAACAGGTTGGCCCCCAAAAGCCCCAAGGGAACGAGCGAAAGGGCTGCTTTCCGGAACAGCAGATCGAGCAGCCTATTATTACATTTCTGCCCCAACTATTCCAAAAAGGGTCACAAATGGGTCTAATTCTGAGACAAAAGTCATTTAACATCCCTGATTCGGAAACTGCTGCAGTGGGAACTCTACTTGCCCATTCCTCCTTCCGAAGTGAAAGTTTTCATTCTCCCCTTGGCCCAGTTGAAAAGCCTAACCCCAGGTGAAGTACCAGATTCTGAAGTGAAAGTAAGGAATAGCCCTGTCTGATTCGTAAAGCTTTCGGAGAAGGAGGGGAGATCCGCGGAGGTAGAATTCTGAATACGGGTACGAAGGGTCATCCAGAAGCGCTGGAAGGGCTGGAGGAAGGGGACGAACCGCATTGATTGAGTTATATCCGGCAGGCTAACACCCACGTACCTAGAAAGGAAGGGGAAAGTCTTACCTTTTGGAAACATAAGGCGCATCAGAAAGGAATCCGGATATATTTAGATAGCCAGATTCACGAGCTGAGGACTAAGTCGAAGTGAAAGTCTGTGCCATTGTTAGTGCCAAGACCCTAGAATAGTGAACACCAAGTGAAGAGCCACCCTCCGGGAACGTCGAGAAGGGGGACGAACAGCTTTGATTTGAATCTGATCTTGAATACCAGGAAAGAGAAGGGGGCCTTTGCCTTGTATATGCTTAAACCCATTACTCGGGGGATAGAACCCGCTCCTCAAGAAAGAGTTCACTAACTCCGCTAGCAGACGCTTTTCAACAGCAGCCTAATTCTCATCTCCGTTCTATCAAAGGCATGAAGTGAAGGAGTTCTTTGTCGATAGGGAAGAAGGGCAAGCAGTTGCTTTAAATCGGATGCAAGATCCTACCTGTCCTCGAATCGGGTAAGTAAGCACAAAGCCGGGTAAACTTAGGCTTAGTAAAGGAAGTTTCTTTCATGAATAGTTCGCCTTAATAAGGCTTAATAAGGTAGGGGTTGGAAACCAGCTTAGAATTAGAACGGGAAGAAGCCGGCAAAGAAGATTTCGCGGTCCTCTCATCGAGAAATGAGCTAGTTGGAGATTGAGTGGGTTCTGGCCACTCCGACAGAGAAGGAAGAGAAAGGGAAGACGGTATCAGAGCCAGGGAAGGGAAAGTAAGGTCAGTCGGGTAACTAAGGTCAAGAGTAGGAAAAGTCTTTGCTTGGGGCCAGGAGCGGTGAAAGTAGACGACTAGCTGGCTTCGCGTCCAAAGGAGTAGGTTCGCTGTTAAGCGATATGGGAGTAGGGAATAGGCAAGAAAGAGGATTAACCGATCGGGCAAGGATAACTCTACAGGTAGGCTGGACGGATCCCATCATTCTAAGAAAGGAAGGCGATGGATGAGGTAGGTTAAAGCTTGAGTGCCATTTAGTTTGTCTAGTCGGTGCAGTGCACTTTGAAAGAAGCTTTCCTTAACGAAGTCATCCATGTGACCAATGCACGCTTCAAAGAAAGCAAAGAGGGATGCTCACTAGCAGCTCAAGAGGATTGAAGACCAAGGCAGGGCTCTTGTTGACAAAGAAGGTCTAAAAAGGAAAATTCACGCATTTGAAGGTAACCGCCCTACTAGTATAGTATAAAGACCTATCGGACCTGTGAAAGTCTCGTTTTTGACTAAACTAAGAAAGACGGGCTTTGCTGCGACGAGGATGCCTTTTTTAATCAGCCAACGTCAAGACCTGCAACAGAGTCCTACCACGTTAAGGGAGAGCACCCAACTTGCTTGTTGACACGTGAGGGGAAATAGGAGTCTGAGGTGGCAGGATTGACCACTAAAGCCCTATGGTAGTGATGGTTGGTCCCACTACTCCTTCAAGTGCCTTTTGCGCTTAGCGTCGGAAAGAGGTTACAGCGAAGGTGCTAAAACCTAAAATTCCATTTATTGAGGATGGACGGCCTGGCAACTCCTGAAGGAGAACTAGGCAGGACGATCTCCCGGAGCTCGAAATTGTTGTGGTACGGCTAGGGGTAGACGCAAGTGTGAGGTACTGCATTGGCATTCGTGGCAGTCTTTCCCGGTAGCTGAGGAAGCCCCTTCTACTCTACATTCTCAAAGCCCGTACCCGTACCGAAGAGACCAGACCTTGGGAAGGCATCACTTATGCTAGAAGGCTTCACAGTCCTCCTTACTAGCAGCCCAGATCTGTTTTGTGCTCGGCTTGATGCCATCTCAGATGTCCATTCAAGTAGCCTGCCTACCCTATTTTCTCTTAGAGAAGGGGCCTAGCGTGCCAATGATTTTGCTAGAACTACTGTGATTTCCACTACTGCTACTTCTTTTGCTACCTTGCGGTAGTCTTACTGCTAATGTCCTAAGGCCTAAGCGGGGGAAGGAAGAAGAATAGCGTTCTAGTGCCCTATTTGTCTAATAATTATTCGAAAATTCCCCCCATTCAATAATTCGTATTCGTAGCGTCCGATTCCATTCCTGACTAGCGGACAGAAAGAATTCCTCCTGCTCTACGATTAACTGTTCCGTTTAAGGGAAGTGATGGGGACGACGATGCTCGTGCAAGATAAGATGACGACTTTCAAACACGAGCCGTTCCCATTTCAGACTACTCGACGGTGGACTTACTTCGTTCTTGAACCTGCGACTGATAGCTCAAGCTCGCCAATCAATAAGAGACGGCTCTCTCTGGCTAGTTAACGAACTTCAAGTGATCGATCGGATTCTACTTTGCCAGACGGAGACCGGCTTGACCCTAAGGTGGAAAGCTCTTTGGGCGCTGGTCAGGAAAGGAGCAAATCCTACTAGCTGAATACAGACCCAATCCTCATTCTTAATGGTCAACTTTCTCCGATCTGCGATCCACTGGAAGAATCAATTCATTTATCTTCTCTTCTATACTATTTTTAGGGTAGGAACTGTAAAAGTATCTCCTTCTCTATCCCTATCGTCTGTACTTAAAGTTCCTAGTTTTCCTACCTTTCTCTTTTTTTTTTTCTTCTATACGATAAATCGCCATCTCGTAGCACCACCACGACACCGATTCTTGTTATTTTTCCGAGCCCCCCATGCCGTGACTTCGACTTTGAGTATGATGAATGAGTGGAAATCATCACCGATGAACTTTTCGAAAGAGTGTTGCAACGGCCTTTTATCCCTTAAATGACGAGGGGATAGTTGCTAGTTGATACATTAGCCGCTTTCTACGGCGAGCGACAGGAAGGATTCCACTCTTTAGTGGCAAAGAAAGTTCTTCCCAAAGATGAGTTTCACGCCTTCTACTATCTACAGGGATATGGTCTGTCTGGTCTTGCTTTTCGTCTGAAATAGTATCCTGTAAGCCGGGTCCCTGTTAGCTACTTGCTTTCCACCGTCATTGGACTAGGCTTCCCGGATCCCCTTTCTTCGGTGCTGACAAACTACTAGACGGTAAAGAAAGATCCCCACTCAATCAATATCCATTAGCTGAGGACTTTCTCAATGGGGATGGTTTTCTTTCACATGAGGCTTTCTGACTGGAGAAAGGAATGTTACATACGCTTTCGAAATTTATGAAGAGAATCTTGCAGATATTTATTCCAGTGCCAATTCGGTTGGAGATGTTTGTCCCAATTCCGAAGATTCCGATTCGATAGCAGCTACTTCTTCTTCTTTGACTTGCACCAGCAACGGACTTGATTGAATGTACCGTGTACCGACTGCTTCGCCTTTCGACTTTGACCAGCCGTGCCGCAACAAAGCCTCGACTTGAGAGCCAATTTCGTGCTGAGAAAGCCAACCCTCCACAACTAGCCCGATTCTTTACAGTCAGACCAGTTTTCTTCATCGTTAGCTAAGAAGATTTATTCTCTTACTTAGAAAGAAAAATGTAAATTGAAAGAAGAATTTCAATTCCCCTCAAAGCCTTCTTTTCTTCCGAACTTCACAAGTGCTTCGAATGCATTTTTTACGAGAAATCTTCGATTAGGCTTAGTCGAGAAGGTTCATTCCCACGACGAATGGTTGGGTTTCCGCTCCTGTCGGGATGAATGGAATGGGGCGGCAAGTAAACTACCAATGCCTTGAGCGGGATCGAGGTTGTTTTTTCCTTATACATCTGTTATTTCTAGTAGATTTAGTGGTAAATGAGTTTGATGACCGAGTAGGTGTATCGAGAACAGCTTTCTCAGCCCCCTTGTGGGAGGGGTTTGAATCTTCAATGAATGTGCTTGCTCTTCTGTCTCTTAGATGGATTCCAGCTTTCAAGCATTCCCCTTGAGGCGGGAAAAGACCTTAATCATTTAACTGGGTATTAGAACTCCTCCATTTTAGTAGAAATTCTTCCAAGAACGGATTCTTCAACATCTTGTTGATTTGATAAGATCTGCTGCTGATTTCAATAGCCAAGTCAAGCTTTCCAGCAGGCGAGACAGATGCCGATTCTACCTCTGCCAACTCCCTCTTTATAGCAGAATTTTATCCATCAATGGCAGCTCGATTGCCATGTGAAAGCTCTAAGTCAAGAAGCCAATCCAGCAAGAAAGTCCGAAAGTCATCAGGTACGCTTTCATCATCCTAAGCTACCTCACCGCACTAAGTCCAGTCTACGGGCCCTTAGCCCAAGGATAGAGACAGGGCTAATGCTTCGGTCATACTAGATTCTGACCCGAGGCTTACCGAACTACCTTTGGCGTAACTCCCTTTAGAGAGAGAAGGCCGCTCAAGCAGAATCCGACTTTCGCTAAACAAGAGCTCTTTACAGCTAAGCTGATCACAACTTCACATTCAACAACAGCAAGAAGACGACTGACGCCCGCTGAAGGAAGGCTTTTCACATTCTCCTTTCTATGGAATATGGAGAAAAGAAGACAAAACCAATCTCAAATAGAAGCAAAGGAAGGACTATCACCGGATTCGTTCAAAAGAACAGATGTCAGACTTCACTAAATAAGTCTCTTTCTCCTTGCAGCGGGGGAGGTCTTCCAGAGCCTTACGTTACGAGGGCGCCCTAGAACCAGGACCCAATCGATAAAGAAAGGCTACTGAGCCACTGAGCTTCGTTCACTCCTCGGGTCGGGAGAAGGGGTGCTCTCCTATCTTTTGATTAGGAAAGCGCCACTTGTAGTATGTTGACGCTATCCATCCTTTCAGCGCATGCTACGTCTTTGTTGGTTAATCCAAGCTTATATTCATTTCTTAGGCCCCAAGCCGAGCTCTCACACGTTCCGAACATGAGACTTCTGGAACCCGACGACCCATCGTTCGTACCCGGCCACGGCTCTCACCTTGATTCCTATTTGGTTGATGAAGGCGAAGTTGATTCCCATATCCTTAAAAGGCGCTTTATCTTCGACGTTCTATTCTACTGTTATATATGGATTTCAAATGGTCAAAGGGTCTCCTAACCTAATAGATCTCATTCATAGGTCTCACGGAATTGAATTCAACTTGTGCTGTTTTCCCTCTCTTGGAGTGGAGCTCTCAGTTGATGAGAACTGGCCTTGTGCTTTCGCTCCATCTCCCGTGACATACCTTTGTCTTGAACCTGTTGTCTTTTACCAACTAAAACCACTAGTGGGTCAGCGGGTCTCTCGTCTATGGAATGGACAGCACCTATACCCGATTCCTAAACTCCAGCTCCCTGACCCACTCGAAACCAAGTTCGGTCTCCGCTAGCCATTTTTGAACTTCCTCGCGCTCTCGCTCCCAGGCTGCGAGATCCTCTTTTTATTTCACTGAGGATGCTCGCGCCAGGAGTTGGTCCATCCGCCTCTCAATGGACGCGAGGTTGTCGAGTAAGCGGTCTTTCTTTTCTTCGAGGTTTGCCCTCGGAACCCCATTTTAACCCTGGGAAGGGCTACTATTGAGGTCGTTGTCTCCCCCAGGGACAGAAGATGGGAGAGAATGTTCTGGTGCATGGTGGGGAATTCCCAACTTGCAGCGGGCGTCAGTGCCCCTCTCTCGAATAGAGGAGTGAGAGCGGTAGGTGTATAGATTGCTTGATAAACAGGGGCCCCACTGTGCTGGTAGACAATGATAGGGAATTCTAAATCTGCAGCAGGTAATAAAAATTCTTGGTCGATTTGAGGAGCTACTGATGTCACAGTAGAGTAGGTCGATCCAGTTTCATCTCCGGGGAGGAACTTTCTGCTTTACTGGCCTCTGCCTGCCAACGGTTATCATTGCTACTTCTGGTAAATCTTCTTCGTTCTTCAATTGCGAGCGGAGCCTGGCACTAGTAGGTGCGATGGGGTACCATGGAGCGAATGCTCTCTGTGGGGTGCTGATTACATCCTTGGATGGGTTCCAAAGCTTCTGATCAATGAGGTCTTGAATCTTATGCTTAAGGTCGTAGCAGTCGGAAGTATAATGGCCTGCTCCGTGCATATGGTAATCACATCGAGCATTCGGATTATACCTTTTTGGCAGTGGATTTGGCGGAGGCTTGAGTGGTACAGGGGAGATGAGTCCTGCTGTGATAAAGTCTGGAAGTCACTGTGATTGTAAGAACGGCAGAGGATCGAACTTTCTCGCCCCTTTTTTCTTGATGGTGGGACGAGTTCGAGATGGCCCTTGAGCTTGGTCTTCCGCTGATGCGACATCTTTCCTCTATCTAAGCCATTGCTTGGTGAGTTTTTGCTTGTTGTGAGCTACCATGGCTACCTCGGGCGAAGCTTCTTCTTCTTCAAAACGCACTCGAACTCGGGCTCCACGAGGCGTGATGAGCTGCGATGAATCGAACATAACCTTCTGGCCATTGACTGCATTACTAGATGGACCAGCATTATCATTCCCATGCGAGGGAAGCGGATTCTGCATCACACTCGGCTTCTCTTCCGGTGGTTCAAACTTAAGAAGTTCTTTGTCAATTAAGATCTTGCACCCGGTGTCTCAGATTGTAACATCTATCAGTCCAGTGCTCTGCTCCTCCCATGTGATATTCACGCCTGGTATTAGGATTATGATTCCTGGGAGGTGGATCTGATACTGGTCTGGGAGGTATGGGTGTAACCAAC
>NC_018041.1:90000-95000 GCF_056151865.1 Erythranthe guttata
TCGCTATGCGAGACTGGCAACAAACAAGGCTTCTTGCCTTTTTTGAGTAGTCAGGAAATGAGACCGCATCCACTACTTAGTCTTCTGGACAAAGAGAAAGCACAACAACCTTGATCTGCGGCTTTGAACCGATTGGAGGGAGTTCTAACGATCGTAGCGTAGGCCAAGCTGGGAACTCCATTAAACTTTCCAGCTAGGGATGGTGGGATTAGCCCCTATCTCTCCTCCTTAAGAGCCCTTAACGCATTCCATAACTGAATGAGCTTCCCCGGAGTCAAAGTCCGTGGACTACAACACAACGCTCAGTTTTGAGCCTCGACCGGCACAGCAGGTCACGTTTCCATGTGAAATAGGCACTCTGTCCGTCAAAAGAGTTGACTACTCCGCTGATCAATCCAACGCAATAATCCCGACTAGGCATCAGGCTCGATTCATTGATGACATTATGTCTTGACTTCCGAAAAGATAGATTTGACTCTGATTCACCAGCATCCACTACCGGAAGGAATTGCCTTACTTACCGCCAGCTCTTCTTCCTGCCCGGAAACAAGAACTTTCTTTCATGCCCTTTACCTTAAGCCTGACAAAGATAGAATCTTTCACTTGCCCTACCGCTTTCATTGCCCGTAAAGACTCTATCTCTACAGCTGCCTTCCCTTCTTTGAGCGCTAGCAGGTTGGCTAAGGTTAAAAGTGTTAGCACAGTGGGCAGAGACCCCAAAAGCTTGGCACGACCTCTTCATAATACTCGCCTTTGAAGGAAAGTCCGGTGATATCTCCCATCTCCCAAAGCGAAATTCCTTCTCTCCTTCCCAGATGCATCATAGTAATTAGAGATAACGAATGAGATCTGAAAGAGGATATACTAAAAGCACATAGATCGTCGAAATTGGAACCTTTTTCAACTCAGTTTAACCACCCCATGTATGTGCGCCAGTCTCTGTCTAGCTCGGGAAGGAATTACGCTTCAAGAGAAGTGGGCGTCCTTATAGACTGATTTTCTTACCCCTTTCAGAAAGACTTTTGGAGCACCTGTTTAAGGAAGAAAAGAAAGACAAGTATAGCTTAACTAACATAACATGTCGGACTTCTCATCCTTCCGACCTATCAGAGATCGATGGAAAGTCCGCTATAGAAGAGCATGCATCATCTGCTTAAAGAGAGAGGATAGAGGATAAGGAAGCGAAACCCTCTCTGTGAAAGCACCCAATAAAGTCAGAGATGCCCATTCATCGACCAACATGCATTTTTTATATGTATAGCTTCAACTCCCCCTTTCTGAAGAAGTTCTGGCGCAGGTGCCTTTGAATTAAGACTTCCCTCCGCTCATTAGATCTGGAACTCTTCCACCTCCGAAGGTGTCTCTAGCCTACTTAAGTAAGAGCCTACCTTTCCTTTAGAGCGATCCCCCGTGGTTCTCAATGTGACCCACGAATACCACCCACTAGGAGTGGATCAAAGAGTTGTAAATGGCAGTTCCATATCGAAGTTAGGTTGGAAGCAATTAGTGGTTAATCGATGGGAAGCTTAAAGAGATGTAACTCATGTACCGAAGTAGAGTTGTTAGTTTCAGTGTAGTGTACCAGTATAGCTTAGTACTTATCTCGCTCATACCAAGAAAGAGGAATACGGCGCTTACTGGAGATAGAGCAGGAAAGGCTATGTACGGGTAAAGGTAATCGACCTATTCGCCTAGTGGCAATCTTTCACAGAAACATAGTAGGTCAGGGTACATGTGGTCTAAGACCTATTAGCGTACCGGATATAGCCAAGTAGTTGGGGAGGTTCACATCGACAGGTACAATCTCATTCCGGTAAAGGTGGTCGAACTTACGGGAGAACTACTTGGGCAAGTTGGGACAGCCTTCGAGGCTGACTTCCCCTTCTTCCGCTTCTCAAGGAGGGGACTTTCTCTCCCAGGTAGAAGTAAGCGAACTACTCCTTCCCTCTGCCTTAGCCCTGCCTCCAACTGCTTCAATAGCTGCGGTTCATTTTCCTTTCCTAATGGCCCTTACTCCCACAACATATGAAGATTATTAGGATTAATCTTCTTTCACTCCTATTAACTAGAAGGGTGAAAAAGAACTAGGTGCTGTAGGAGAGTTAGCCATTCAAGAGCGGATAAGGCGAAAACAAAGGCATTCGATGCATCATAGACAAAAAGTTCAGCTGTCAGAGCCCCGCGGGGGCGCCGAGATATTCTATGATCAAAGGCTTTGTGGTTGTCACGAGCTGGATTCGAACCATCGATAAACAAAAGCCTACATAGCAGTTCCAGTGCTGCGCCTTTTTCCCAATGTCCCGTAAGTGAATCATTTCATTGATTGGACCCATGGACCAAGATAGATTGGGCTGGGAGTAAGAGGTCGCGAAGGGGTGATCCTGGCTGGTTGGTCACGCAGGGGATAACCATTGAGCCAAGCAGATTGCCATAGATTCGTGTCCTTGCCGTCACCAATGACACGTACTCTTCCGCTTTGGAGAATTGGCTTTTGGCATAAATGGACTTCCAGGAAGAGTAGGCCGAGTATTTAGGCTCCACATCTAGTGGTCTCGGGAAAGTCTTTTGCTTTCTTGGCAAATGAAGTCGCGGTACATGTGAGAAGTCTCCAGAGCAATTTAGCTTGGAAGGCCTTGTTTTTGAGTGCAAGAGAACGAATGGCAAGCAGTAGTTGGAGGGATCACAGCTAGGGTAAATAGCGCGCCAAAGCTTTAGAATATGGTTACGACCTGATCGGTGTTTATCAATAGGCCGATCCATCCGACCTTTGGTGGCCCGGTGTCAGAGCGATCTCCCTCTAATTACTACAAAGCGCGAATAAAAAAGCAATTCTCTTTTTCATTTATAAAGAATGAGGAGAGTCCGCTAAGGTTGTTCCAGGCTAGCTGAGAGCACCCCTATATTATATGTTGAAAGGGAATCAGGCCAATCAATCGAAAGGATTGACCTTGAATCCGCAAACAAAATGAATGATGGAAATATCACCATTCCTCGGTGGAGTGTACTTTCAAGATCGAGGAGAATTTGACTCAAACTCAAAAGTCAAAAAGAAAAGCAACCTGAAGCTAGCATCCCGTGCCTACGGTTGATAGCCCCTGCTTTAAACCGGCCTTAGTTCGAACTAAACTTGCAATCGCATCAGGAGAACGGATAGAAGCTCCCTCAAGGTCAGAATCTTTACTATTATGATGTGAACTCTCTATATCCATATATTATGAAAGAATTTCCAATGCCTTGTGGTATACCAGTTTGGAAGAATAATTTGGAGAGCGTTGAATTGGATAGTTTGTTTGGCTTTATTGAGGCTTATGTAATATGTCCTACTACTATATCACGTCCATTCTTGCCCTATAAGGAAGAAGATGGTACTTTAGTATTTGCTACAGGTCATTTCATTGGTGTTTATTACAGCGAAGAGTTGAAGTTTGCACGTGATTTAGGTTACAATATATTACCTCTTAGGGGTTATTTGTATGAAAAAAAAGTCCAGTCCTTTCGAAAGCTTTGTCTCACAACTCTATGAAAGCAGACTAGAAGCCAAGAAACAAGGTGATGAAGCTATGAGTTTTATATATAAGATTCTAATGAATTCACTCTATGGTAGATTTGGTATGAATCCAGAAAGTACTATAACAGAAATCTGCACTCATAAAAGATATCTAGAATGTGTTAGGATGGATAATTTTCAATCAGGTAATCAGCTTACCGATCAATACTATATTGTCAGTTACATTTCCAATACAGGCTATGCAGACCCAAACGAGTGGAAACCACCTAAGATGTCGGCTGTTCACTTGTCAGCTGCTATAACAGCTTGTGCTCGTATTCACATGTACCCATACATATCAAGATCTGACTGTTACTACACTGATACTGACTCTGTTGTTCTAGGAAGTCCTCTTCCTGATGATCTAATCTCCTCCTTTGAATTAGGTAAGTTTAAACTCGAATGCACTGTAAAGAATGGAATCTTCTTAGCACCTAAGACTTATCTGTTAGAATTCGAAGATGGACGTATTATTAAAAACAAAGGTCCTGCAAAAGATTTACTCACAGAAGAATGGTTTAAAAAAATATTGGAAGATCTAACTTTAACTGAGGTGATATCCACTCAAGCTGACTTCAGAATCAATTGGAAATCATTCCAGATTGTAAAAAAAGAATGACTCGTAAGACTAGGACTACCACGGAGTACGAAAAGAGAGATAGTCTATGATAAGCTTACTAATATTTGGATAGACACACGACCATTAAATAAAATCAATATAGGATCTAAAGATGCAACCACTATTTTGAAATATGAACTACTAATGAAAGAAGAAAAAGCTAACTACTTGCTTCTCTGAAGATATTTCTATCGATCTAACATAGACTGCGAACGCTCATTGTTCTAAGCCCCAGGCATTTATATATTTTTTTTTTATTTGAATTTCTTTTTTGATTAGTGCACCTGGCGAAGCGGCATTTTTTACCTCTTTTTTATAATGCACCAGGCGAGGAGGCCTTTTTGTATTACCTCTATAGGGTGCTTCTGATACTATAGTGTATTTTTTATCTATCAAATGCCGTTCATAGAAGCTTTTTCTCACAAAGGTTGCAGGCACGACTCCCATGCTGATGGAACGAACTACGACTTGCATTGAGCCTATGCCTTTCCGGCGCACTAACCTGAAATGAATCCCTTTTCTAATCGGAGTGAGATAGACTCTTTAATTGGAGGATAAAAGCGAAGAAATGCCTACCTACAATAATAGATCTACTCTTCTGTCTCGCCTCCTTACCTTGCTTTTCAACCTTCGCTCAAATGTTGTAAGGACTGGACCTTATTCTATAACCGGACTTGATGAAATAGGTCATTTTTCAAAGAAATGCGTTTGATAAGCATCGGCCCAGCTTCTTTCATCACGAGAAAGGGGTTCAGTAAAGGGCGGTGAAAAAAGCAAACTGGACTTCCGAACCAATCGTACAACCCGTTTGGCAAATAGGTATCTTGCCCTTTT
>NC_018041.1:100000-110000 GCF_056151865.1 Erythranthe guttata
CAATCAAGCGAAAGCAAAAACCGTCCGGGTCGAATAGGTCTTCTTTCTCAAAGTCTGTTAGAGATGGAAAGAAGGATTGAGAACAGCTGCTAAGAAACCAAGCAAGAAAGTCAGTCTCTTCTTTCTGATAGGAGTTCGCATCGCTCCGTGGGCTTCTATCTATCCTCAGGGAAGGAACTAGCCCTACCTATTAATGGCAAGGAGTGAACCAGATCGACCTGAGAGGGAGTCCCAGGAAAGGGTAGACGAAAGAAGGTCTCCGATACGGGGATGGAGTGTGAAGACATCGGTTGAAGCGCTTAGTTTCCAGACTCAGTTAGTGAAAATAATCTGGGACTAAGATAAGAAGATCAGTTTCTCTTAATCACATCACGGGGCGCATTCATCTCGTCTATTAGTCTTAGAGAAATTGGTGGTAGCCACTACGTCAAGAGCAAATAGAATCGAAAGAGCAAATTTTCCTCGATGAGTTGAAGGTTTGTGACTCCTTCGCTTCGACCGTACCCTCTTTCTTTAGTAGCGAGTCTAACTTTACAGATATCATTGATTTTCACCATGACCAGCCCTGACTTGACTGGTGGGAGAGAAAGTCTCAGCGCTAACTCACTAGACGGACAATCGACCCTAGGGAGAGACCCGATTCAGCCTGGGAACATCACTTCCTATAGTGGCAGGTAATTATGGGTTCTGCCGCACCTGATTCCCCAGAAACGAGAAACCATCACATCAATAAAGGAATGCAAGTGTAGTTTTCACCAGATCTAATGTCTGATTTCGACCTTGATCTATTTGAAACGAACTGCCCTACGTTCAATAAAAAGAAAGACTGTCTGGCTGTAGCCATGCCGAATGGAGAAGGAGGGGCAAGGGCAGACCGCTGCTGGTAGCCGTACGTAATTGGGTGGCGCGCTATAGATCGGATCCTAAGTAGCTATAGGATGAACCCTGGAAGACGGCCCTACCGGAGGAAGCGGGTAGGGTGAATCTCCGTAACGATTCTAACGACCTAGCTAACCGTTGATTCAATGTCCTCTTAATTGGGGCACCGGTTTTTTTCTTGTTTTCAACTAGGTCTTTTCCCTTCGTGGTTAAACATGAGTTTGGAAATGCTCATTCTGTACATCTCCTCGTCAATCTGTGCATGAGCTTCTGGGCTATGTCTCGCTTACCCTCTTTAGTAGAGATCAACTGCTTATACTGGAATTAAGATCTGTTATCCAAGCCTCGGGCTTAATCCGTATAATGGTTATCAACTACTGGCATTGTGGGGTAAGATTTCTTTGACATAGAAGGATGTCCCTCGGAAGGTTTAGCTACGTCCTGTAAGAACTTGCTACAAGCGGGCAACTTACTACCTCTCTGTCTCCTCTTCTTATATAGTTGATGGACTTAGTTTATCATATAATATAAGAGACGGGTCGGTGAGCAAGTGAGCTGATCTCGCCTTTGTTGATCCGCTTGAAGAGAGTTATCACGACCCTGCTACATCGCGATCGTTTATTCCCAAGCGATAGAGAATACAAAGCACACAAGGCGCATGATGAACAAGAGTAGCTTCCCGTCCCTTACTCCATTTCTTGTCTTAAATCTAAAAAAGAGTGGGCTTCCTTCTTCTATGAGTCGAAGACAGCCTCGAAGCGCCAAACGAACTGACCCTACCCAAGCCTTTTCCAGGCAAGATCTCAGCCAAATGAGCCTGATCGTAACAAGCTTTAATTAAATCAATGGGACCGGCTTAAAAAGATGGAGATTTTTTCTCTACTAGCTGCCCCGCTCATAGAATGGATCGCTCAAGAAGAGCACTTTTCGGGCATAAGATAGCGAAGTTTTATACTATCATGAGGGGGAAATGGAATGAAACTCGTGATTTGATGATGAAAGATCAACCTAGCCAACGTGGCCTATGAAACCGGTTTCATATCTTAAGTAAGAAAGGTGAGAAAAGGTTTTCTCGTGCCTTTGACGCAGGTGCCAAAACCAAAGCATACGAATTTCAGTTCTTATGAGCCGGGACACCCAACTTCTCCCGAACAGGCACAAGCTGAGTCAACAATGGAGAGAGACAAGGGAGAGCAACTCTTCCTACTTTATCAATTATACTAAAAGTAAGTCACTGCCCAAGGTCTGAAACATGCTTTGTACTCAACCCGATGATCCACACTTTAGGGCCGAACCCACAAGTCACTTTCAACTTGCGACAGTTCTTCGAGGTCAAACCTTCAATCTTAGGGCAATTTTCAATTGAACCCAGACAACTTTGAAGCTTTTCAAAGAAATTCCTTGAAGTCATTCTTGAAAATAAAACAGATGACATAATAAAAGCTTATAACCAAATCTTTAAACCAAAAAAAATGGGTATACCAGTAATGAATGTCGAATCAAAGAATTGTTCTATCTTTCCTTGAAAGACTGAGGTGCATTGCCTACTCTTCCTGGTGTGGTGGGGCACCTTGCTAGTTTAAGCAGAACATTTGAGAAGGGTTAAACCCTACATTATAGCTTGGGATGGTATCCCCGTGGTTGGTGTGGCCTTAAGCCCAGTGCTCGGTTGAACTCGCTACCGTTAAAACTCTCTCTACTTCTTCCCTATTAGTTGAGTTAGCTTCACCTCAGGCGACATCGCGGTACAGTAGTACCATCGACAGTAGTTCAACCACCGTCTGACCCACGAACGAAGTTGTGACCACTCGGAGAAATCCTTATGGCCACTAAATAGAAAGATTTCATCGGTCTTGAGCTCCCTAGGTTTCATTTCTCGTCTCATAATTTCAACAAGAGACGCCCTTAGGTACGGGGGGCCTATTTCGACCCAACCACCACTCAAAAGATGGTGCAAGAGCCTTAGTAGAGATCGGAGAAAGATCCACTGGATTCTGTAAGAGTCACAGCGGATTCGTGCAATTTGACCTAAAACTCCTAAGGATAAAACTAAGTTACCACAACTTTTGTTTTCGATTTTGAATATTTCTTCACGGACTACTTGACTACCCAGCAAGCTCCGGCTCGAAAGCAAATAGACTCGGAATCGGAACCTCTCAACTGGAAGACCATAAGACATGGGAGAGGCCTCATACGAGCCAATAGTAGCGTTCCATAGGAAGGAATACGGTCCAGAAGATGGGCTAATAAACATGTGGGAAACCCGAGAGTGCTCCATAAGACCTCGAGTCACTGTCTGCCTTTAGAGCACTGACTAGCTATTGGAAGCAATAAGAAGAAAGAGACCTTGGCCAGAGTAGAGTAGCCACAGAAGGGGCAGATGGGGAAGAAAGCGGAATATCCGGTCTTTGATAGGAATCAAGCTATATGCGGAGAAGACGGTCTTTCGGCGAATACGCTGTTAGGACCGGAAATCTAACTCAATGAGGTTGAAACATGGCATAATACGTATCCATTTCAATACAATAATCCAATTCCGAACTCGAGGAAAGCCAATAGCTTCCAATAGCAGCAGAAGGAAAGGGAAGATATTACCGCGACTCAGAAACCTTTTTCAGGTCACAGGCGTAAAGACCAACCATGCTTAGGATATTATACGGAGGCTCCTACTTCACTCGACCAGTTTTGCTTCTGAATGTGCAGCTACTTGTCATTACATCGAGTTCTATTCCATCTCCTTTGAAAAGCCCCACATATTGCCATACCTGTGGATAAAAAACCACTTGTATCAGTATAAGGCCAAAGAGACCCAGTCTTTCTCTTTCTAATTGTCTCGCCAATATCAGTATAAGGAGAAGTCAAAAAGAGTGGGATTCAAAAGACTTTTGAAGTAGTTGTCCCGAGGTAATATTTAGAGTCTCAATCACGTCTGCCTCGCGCAAAGCAATTGAATTCCCCAGTGTAAGGTTTAGTCCTAAGGGCCTCCCAATAGAATTGATTTGAACGAGCTCCAGCCACTCTACTTCCACCGTCGTGTATCCCAGCGGAGAATTCGAATACCGGAACATCCTTCCATCCCTCATTCACTCTGGTACACTGGAACGATAACTTCACTTCCAGCCGATTTGGGCGAGGTAACAATTAGATTTCACACGGCACTTGAACTGTAGAATGGACTAAAGGCATACGGATAGCATTCCCTCTAAGGAGGTGGGGAGTCAAAAGACTGCAAGGACGAGGGGAGGGCAGCAGACCTATTACTAGCTTGGGAAGGGGAAGTCGTTTCGTTAAGTCGAATTGAAAGGTAGGTTTTGTCAGTGATTAAATGGAAAGGGGGAGTCTTCGGCCTAACTCACAGGTAGATCTAAAGGCTATTAAATAGTCGCCTAAGCAGACGATTAAATAGTAGCCTAAGCAGACGATGGACGAGACTCTGGAAGAGTGGCTTTCTGCTGAGGTTGCTTCTGACGGGCTTGTGACCAATTCGGTAAAACCCCCTAGTGAAAACTATGTCTGTATGTATAACCGTCGCTTCAAATCAATTGAATCAATGCAAGCAATGCTGTTCCCACATTCCTATTCCTAGAAGTTGTCACTAGACCCGTTGCCCCCGCAGCAAGGGCAGGTCTCGAGAACTTTCCGCCCGCCTTCACATAGGCAGGTGACCACTTCCTTTCCCAACTCTTGGGCCATTCCTTTTTCTCTTAGAATGACTAATATGAGATCGGTCGTTCGCATCAATTGCAGTAAATGAGAAACTAGCATGGAATCTTGTATCTGTCTCATTTGTCAAAAGACCGATGAGCCTGCTTTCATTCGTTGCCGGACAACCGCTCGGTTATTAGGCCTCTTGACCTCTTTTTCGCGCTATCCCATCACGTAGTGGTGTGGTGGGTAAGGAAGTCTTCAGGTGCTGCATGGCTGTCGTCAGCTCGTGTCCACAAAAGCATTCCGGGGCTGGCGACGGGGGAGTTCACCCAAGGCTTTCACCCGGGCTTCCTTTTCTATTCCCATCCACTGCCCTTCCCCAAAACCTTTCCTGGAAGGAAGTGAAAGGGTCCTCTAGCCTAACGCTCGCCTAGCTAAAGGAAAGATATTAGTTCCTAGCTTGATATAAACCTAGCTAAAAATCCCTAAGGACCCATTGATTAGCTAGTTACCGTAGTTGGGTTCCGATCTGTGCAGAAGTCAGTCTTATTCACTTCTGTGTGTAAGCCTTTGCTTCTTTGCTTGCAACGTAAAGAATCACTCTTTCTCCTTTGCTTGCTTTTGGTATACGAAAGAGATAGATTCTTCTTTCGTTCCAGCTTTATTCTCTAATCAGAGAGAAAGTTCTATGTTGTATGATGTCTCATAAGACCTTGTGAAAGGCTCTTTATGGGCCTCAGCCTTAGAATGAAGATGACTATGACGGTCTTCGCTCGATCAAGACCGGCTCCGACCAGCGATCGTCGTTATCGCTAAACTAACTTACTTGAAGCTACCAGCTACAGGCTACAAGTCAAGACTGCTTCTATGCCTACTGCTGCTCTGGCGAGTGCTTCACTTGCTTTGCTTGTAAGGCTATATACTAACCTAACCTTCTAGCAAGACTAGCGTAAGCACTATAAGCAAAAGTCATATAGGACTAGAATATGTCAGCTTTGTCTTCAATAAAGAGGTCCTAGCACTATGTTCTTAGCTCCTAGCAATATTAGCGAAAGCACTTATAGGAGACATATATACTCACAAGAGTAAGGGAAGGGGGGTGATCTTCTTGCTCAAGCAGTCCTGTAGCATTGGTATGCGCTAGCTTTATTCAAAGCTCTTTCTTTATTCGACTCCTGCCCTGCGGTATAAGTCTTCAGTCTCTGTGGTAGCTTTTCCTGTCGCAACGGTCTATAGCCTATCAGCCTTCGTTCTAGCTGCTAGCTCCATTGGTGACTAGCATCTCTTAGTCTTAGGCATCTCTTTCATTTCAGGCTTCGTTGAATCTCTCGTCCTGCTCTATAGGTCTTCTGGCTTGCTACTGATTGATAGTGAAAATCCTGCTCCTACTAACAACAACTAGAGACTTGTTAGCTTCGATTTATGCCTTTCGATCCTCATACTGAGCAGCCTAGCTCCGAGACTTGTAGTTGAGCCTATTACTAACCTTTCCTAGCCACTAGAAGGGGGTGGGTTTGAACCTGGAAAGAAAATCAAACGTAAAGCAACTACAGTAAGGGATGCGCGGTCCAAGCAAAAGAAACGACCAGGTACATAATCTCACACTTGCTCCTCTTGGCTGGCATGGGTCCTTTCAGGCACAGGTCAACTAAACGATAAGTGTGGCCCATACGTGATGGTCCACTTGAGACGCCACTACTCCCATGACTTTCTTGGTTGGACCAAGGCCATTTCCGGCAAGTCTTTCACTCTCTTTAACTCGTTTATCAAAAGCCCCTCTTCAGAGAAAGCAAGGAAAGCCCCCTATCTATCACTTAAAGGCTTAGGTGCCACGGTTCGAGTATTTCATGATTCCAAAAAACAGCTCGATGCACTGACCGGGTTTGGCTCTGGCGGATCAGGATCTTTCTCAAACGAACAATTGAAGAGGAGACTGAACTGAACTCTAAATCATACACCAGTTGGTTATCTGGTCCTCCATTGGAACCTCGAGCTTACTTACTTCTCGAGCGAGAGTGGAACGAACCTATAAAGCACGCACGGTTCGAGAAAGCTGTGAAAGCATTCCGCCGGGAAGTCGACCACGGAATGTGAGCCACATGATATGAATCCTCTTGTGTTGACCGGCTTAATCTTGGGGAAGGAAGAAGTGTCTACAAGAGATACCGGGTGGAAACCCGCTAGAATCTCTACTTCTCTTTTCACCTTGCTCAACCATGCTCACAGATAGAAACTTGATAGAAAGATAGTGCCATTTGATGGATAACTAGGAAAAAGGGAGAAGGAGGTCATAAAAAAGTCACGGCTGGCTGGTAGTAACGACTTGTCACGATCCAATTGTTTATTTAATATATATAGTTTTCATGTTCCAAATGTAATACATAAAAATCAATATCTTTTTGATTCCGATCGTCAATCCACTTTCCATAATAATAAGTAATTGGCTAACAAGCCTATTTGATTAAAGGCCCCCAATGCTTAGTTATAAATGAAATGGTGGAATCTCCGGGTTGACACTAAGGGAGGAAGTGACCAATGGGCCAAGGGAACAAGTGAAAAACAAAACACTCACCAAGGAGAAAAGCGCTGGCTGAGCAGCAGCTCCAGCTCGAGCTCACTATTACCTTTCTTTCAGGCCCTATCTTATCCCAAACCACTAGTCTTTAGCAGCTCTATTCGATAGATGTGGATTGACAGATTATGGGTCCCTAATTGGACAGGCGGCTAGCACTACTACGACTGGCACTATGACTCGTTACCTGGAAGTGCCTCGTCATACCGCCTACGGAAGTTCCCTTGGTCTGACCTCGGGGTCACATTAGACTGGCGCTGCTATTACGGCTGACACTGCTACTTGCACTACTAATAGCTCGAACTCGGATTGGGGGCACGAAACGCAGATATTTCTCGCTGCTTTCTATCTAGTAGTACTGGTTCCGAACTCACAATCAATCAACATCCATTCTATCTTACAAACAACTAAGCAGTAACCCTTATACAACTATTTTTAAAGAAAAGGGGAAGGAACTTAACGACCCATTTGGCCCCGTTCTGTAAGAAACAAAAGAACCGGATGAATTCAAAAGGCTTCGTGCCTATCGTTTGTCCAAAGGAAAACAAAAGAGCTTATGGGACCCCGGCCCTTACTTTTTAGCAGGGCGCCTGACTGCACGGAATAAAATACCAGATGTGAAGTAGTCAAGCCCAAAAAGCACACTTATTAGTTGGGGCGGGGGCTGCTTTTGAAAAAGGTATGCCTTAATAGGAGTAAAGCGGGCTTCTTTCTACTCTTTGGTATATCTCTGGGCTACTTCTCTAGATCGGCATCTGCATCTCGATCCTGACAATGATTCCTACCTTGGCCTCGCCCTTGGCTATCCATCATGTTCTCGATCCTCGTTCCCACTACCATCTACAGCTCACGCTCCTTTGGCACCATACCACGCCTTCTGAATAACTAATCACACCTTTGCTAAAGGATCCATTTGCCTAGTGGTGGGCAACACCCAAAAGGCATGCCTTAGTAGTTGTAGGCTCCTCCCTTTTGCCAAGCCTATCCTTGGGCTTTTATCTCTTGCTCATGCTCCCTATCTCGATACATATCGAGCTCTCAATCTCGATCTTGACCTGTATTCGCACCCCGAATCCTCCACCTTTCCTGGAGGTGCCTATTCATATCTATATTTGCTATTTGGTGTTGATGTCGTTAATTGGGGCGAAGAAAATGGGTTGGTTTATCTAGCCCGATAGCGGAAACCATTAATACGGGGCACTGCGTGGCTTAAAAGGCTCTATTTTAACAATGAATGGTTGTCGTCCCCCCGCTTCCCTTTCCCTGACTTAGGGCTTATGGCTGGCCTAGTAGTTTCTCTTCTCTAGATGGAGTACCGATCGGGTCTATCTTATGCGCCAGGGGATATCTTAACTAAGCCGACTTCTATTGTTGGCTCGATTCCTACCATTCCTCAATCAAAACCTTTGGAACTCTCCGCTTGGTCATATTCAAAGAGGCAGGGCTAGAGCGGGGGAATTGGCCAATGCTAAGGAGAACAAGGCAGACTACAGCAAGAGCAACCAGCCAGCAGCCCCTCATAAGGAAGCAACGAGTAAGGTCACACATAATGAGGGCACATCAACCATCCAACTGGAGAAAGCTTGTCTGGAAAGGACTGAAGTCCTTGGTGGTGGCATTTCCATGATAGCTTTAGCTGGGTCAACTTATATACCCCTCTGACTAACCATAAACCCAAGCAGCTTACCGGCTGTCACTCCGAATACGCATTTCTGTGGATTCAGCCTCATTTTATATTACCGGATTCTCTCAAAGAACTTCTTAAGTGCATGCAGGCACATGACCCTCTCGCCCACAGGACTTTAGTTTCATGTCATCCACATAGAATATACCTCGAGCCCTTTCTACTTTCTATTTGATGCCTGTCCTATCCTTCATAATAAGGGCTAAGACAGATAAACAACTTTCTAGGAGAGAGCTGTGAAACTTCTACCAATAAACAAAGGCTAAGCGGATGGTGATAGACCGGCAACCACCTCCTTCGCTGGCTATGGACTACTCAACTGACAGAAAGAGGATATGAAAGGAAAGCGCACGAGGAGCATTCCCCTAAAGGCCAGGGCTCTTCCATCAAATGAGAAAAAGAATGGAATGAATGCTAGACTAGGGGAGTCACTTGCTTCAGCAGGAACAACACTCGCTAAAACCGAAAGGAGGAGTGAGTGAGAGATTCCCTGCAGGCCCACTCGTTTAGAAAAAACTCCTAGAAAGAAAGCATCGGCGAATGAGGATAGACCTGAAACAAGAGAAACTCGATCTCATTCTGTTAGCTAGCGGTATAAGTCTTCGTGAATCTTCTTCTTTTCTTTCTGGTAGTTCAGTTGCTCAACATTTCTGGTTCACGATCTAAAACCTCTTCCTTTTTGTATGAGTTCTTTCCTGGCCTTCCCTTCTTTCGGGTAAAGGGACTCAGAGCACGGGTATGTGTGTGTAAGCATTGCCCTATGCTTTAATCAGAGACGGGATTGACCATTCATTCTGTAACGCTGGTATAATAGCAGTAAAGAAGAGCTCAGTCTTCAAGTCCTACCACTATCTTACTCCTATTCTATCTCGCACTTCCAATTCATTCCGAGTCAGTTCCTTCACGACTAAGACATTGAGCAAGGTGAATCAGTTTTCCCAGATCTAAAAAAGGTCTCAGAAGGTTCAGCCGAGGGATTGGAGGGGGGGGACCCCAGCCAGGTTCAGTGTCAGTAGGACTAGCCTTTCTTTCCTTATTTACAGAGAAATGTCATTTGCTCATTTTCAAAACTAGATCAACGATTGGAAGATCGGATATGCCCCATCGCCTTAGTCGACTTGTTCCTGAGATGAGAAAGCTTGACTCGCTTATCAGAGCTTGGAAACAGACTACGCACTTAGAAGCCCTACTCCATTGTGGTTGCTTGCCTTCATAAC
>NC_018041.1:117500-135000 GCF_056151865.1 Erythranthe guttata
TTATAAGTCAAGAATCGAATCAGTTACCAAGGTAGGATCCCAATAGAATATTATTGTTTAGAATCCCTATCAACTCTAACAATAAGATCTTTATATTGGCTTCGGTTCCCAAGGTAAGGAAGTTGCAGGACTTATTGGAAAGGATGGCTTTGTGCTCAGTGTTAATCTCTGTCCTTTCGTCTTTGCTTTCTTTCATTCGACAATTTATTTTTGAAATATTAGAGAATACTCCGGATGCCTCATTAAGCCATAATACTCATACTCGGATATGGAATAGGGGGCTATTAGAGAAGCCCTTGAGGTAGGGTTCCCTAGCCATAATTGGCGAAGCATTGCTCACTTTCTAATGATAGCAATGGAGTGAACCTTTGAAGGGGACCTGAGCGCCTTTATTCACCGTTTGATGCTACTCTTGGGAACATTGATACATCGACTTTCAAGCATCTCGTAGTTGAGCGGTACTGCCAGAAACAGTTCCAACATGGACAAGGACTGCTGAACATGGATGGATAGAACGAGAGTCGAACTCGCATGTCTCTCTTTTCCTGTTAGTTCGGAAAGCAAGAAACCTATCTTCATTGACCATAAGGCATATCTTTTATACCAATTACTGGAACATGGATCCCCTCTACTGAAAGAATCAGAGTTTTCAGTTTCTACTTTTGCTTCTGAAGTCAGATTGGAATTTATGCCCTCTGGTATCCCGGCTGTCGCCGACCCATTTCAGGTCACACAAGGCTAAGCTCCTGGGAGAGGACTCCCTCACTTGACTATAAAAGCAAAGGGCAGAACGAATCTCTCTTATCTATGATAATTCTTGTCTAACTTTCTCTCTTCCTATTGAAATGAATATCGTTTACTAAGAGAATAGATGAGCTCCGGTAGACTAAACTTCACATTTGACTTTCTTATCGTTCGTCCGTTCCAGGTATTACAAGAAGTATGTAGCTCTTTCTCTTTCTCCTTTCAAGTATTATGAAATTCCTCTCTAAAGTCAAGGAAAGAATTTCAATGGGAATAAGTCCAGATGAAGCTCAGTCTCGTCTCCGGCGATGGAAGCTTTGACTTTTTTTTAGGCCTGTTTCAGTCCAATCCGTTAGAGTATGAAGCCAAGCCGCTTTCAAGCTTCAGGAGAAACGGAATTCAAATAGAACGATAGTACGTGAGCCAGTCAACTGATTTTAGAACGAGAGAGGTCCTATGGTATTAGCTTTTATAACGGAAGCTCGCGATAGATCTCTTTCTATTTGGCTTCACGTCTTTTTTGTCTTAGTCGTAAATAGATAGATTTATGATAGTACAAAGAGAGGGGCGGGATGAAATCCATCAGGGTATCTACGGGGCCCCACCTCGACTAAAGACTACATGAATAGAGATTCCAGGATTGATTAATGAAATTGAAAGAGGGGACCAAAGGGAGCTTCTTTGATCTTGTAATCTGGGTCTTTCGTCTAACAAGATTATGGGATTCCACTTTATTCAAATCAAATGAGAATTCTTCATTCTTACTTAAATAAGTGGTAAGTGGGCGTACGGCCTATGTATTTCCTATCAGCGGCATTAGTTCCTTTTTTTCGATCGTGAGTTTGTTGACCCGGTTCCTCACGTTGTCCATGAGTACGTCCGGAGGGCTTCCTTAGCCTGGCCAAGGGTTGAGCCCTGGGATTTGACGGCGGACTTAAAAAGCCACCTACAGACGCTTTACGCCCAATCATTCCGGATAACGCTTGCATCCTCTGTCTTACCGCGGCTGCTGGCACAGAGTTAGCCGATGCTTATTCCCCAGATACCGTCATTGCTTCTTCTCCGGGAAAATAAGTGAAAACGAAAGAGTTGGTGTCGCACGTACTGATAACTCTATCCCGCGCTGAAAGCGAGAGGGACGGACAAAACTATGCTTCACCCACTTTAGTCTTTAGTGGTTGAACAGCTGAAAGCTAACTTCAACTTATCTTTCTGATTGACTGCTGTTTCCATGCTTGTTTTTGAGACCGGGGCAGCTATTCTTATATTTGATATTCGAGTGACCCTGTGCGCTAGTTGACTATCCAATATTGGCCGACCGACGGATGGGCTCCCTTAAGGGCGGAGCTCACCAACTGGGTGGCGTGGAAGGGGGATATTTAGCTATGTGCGGGTAGAGCTGCTCCTGCTCAGTTGCCACTGGATATCCACATTTATCCCCTAGAGCTGCTGTTCATTCCTCCCCCCTTCCGCTGTCGGTTATCAACCCACCCTGAGTACCGAAATGGGCTCTTTACACGAAAGAATTACTTCTACCAAAGAAGGGTCCATAACTTCTATTCAAGCAGTTTATGTACCTGCAGACGATTTGACCGATCCTGCTCCTGCTACGACATTTGCACATTTAGATGCTACTACACTACCGTACTATCAAGAGGATTAGCTGCCAAAGGTATCTATCCAGCAGTAGATCCTTTAGATTCAACTTCAACCATGCTTCAACCTCGGATCGTTGGTGAGGAACATTATGAAACTGCGCAAAGAGTAGAGTTAAGCAAACTTTACAACGTTATAAAGAGCTTCAGGACATTATAGCTATCCTTGGGTTGGACGAATTCTCCGAAGAGGATCATTTAACCGTAGCAAGAGCGCGAAAAATTGAGCCTTTCTTATCACAACCCTTTTTTGTAGCCGAAGTATTTACCGGTTCTCCAGGGAAATATGTTGGTCTAGCAGAAACCATTAGAGGGTTTCCATTGATCCTTTCCGGAGAATTAGATGGTCTTCCTGAACAGGCCTTTTTTATTTGGTAGGTAATATCGATGAAGCTACCGCGAAGGCTATGAACTTCGAAATGGAGAGCAATTTGAAGAAATGACCTTAAATCTTTGTGTACTGACCCCTAATCGAATTGTTTGGGATTCAGAAGTGAAAGAAATCATTTTATCTACGAATAGTGGTCAAATTGGCGTATTACCAAATCATGCTCCTATTGCTACAGCTGTAGATATAGGGATTTTGAGAATACGCCTTAAGGACCAATGGTTAACGATGGCTCTGATGGGTGGTTTTGCTAGAATAGGCAATAATGAGATCAGATCACCGTTTTAGTAAATGATGCGGAAAAGGGTAGTGATATTGATTCACAAGAAGCTCAGCAAACTCTTGAAATAGCAGAAGCTAATTTGAGAAAAGCTGAAGGAAAGAGACAAATAGGCAAATCTAGCTCTCCGACGAGCTAGGACAAGAGTAGAGGCTGTCAATGCGATTTCATAACTAGTTGGTGCGTTCGAATAATCAAAAGAATAATAAGTTCCAAATTATTAAACACAAAATAATAATTCTATGTTTATTTGGAAGTCGCTTTCTTTAGCAAGAATCCTAGGTGAAAACAAGAGAGTCTAAGCGGAACATATAGAGTTATACTAACTAAATAAATAAAACTAAATAAATAAAATCGAAATAAAAAAAAATGTTGTAGACTGGAAGTAGACTGGAAATAGGATCCCGGTCAAGTCAGTCGATAAATCTTGAAATGAGATATGCCCCGCAATAATCAAAGGAAACTAGATGGTTTGGTCAAAATGAATTCTTGTTTTGACTAAACAGTTATGGGTGACCTTACAACTTCAATTCGAATCGACCAATCCGGTAGATTTTCCACGTTCATAGGAGTGCGTCTATGTTTTTGCTTTACGAATATGATCTTTTTTGGGCATTGATAATAATATCAAGTCTTATTCCTATTTTTTTTTCATTTTTCATAGTAGGGATTTTAGCCCCGATTAGGAAAGGGCCGGAGAAGTAGAGGATTGGTTGGTCTTGCACAATAACTGATTCTAGCTATTCTTCTTCAATTTCAATAAGAGTTGGTGAGTGACTCTAAAATCAGAAGCTCCTGGGGGACCTTAGATTCTTTCTTTCGACGCGAACTCACTCGCTTGAGGCGGACTCAATCACTCTTTTTGGTTGGAGGATCATTCGTTCTTCACTCTCTTGCTATTACCCGAAGGGAGCACAGCAACCAAGGTGCATATTATCATATAGAAAGAGGCGAGGCCTAGCGATTCGTACTACCGGAAAAGTTTCGCTAACCGGCAGGCAATAGAATCAGCCGATAGAGGCAAGCAAGCGTAGCGAATCACATAAATAAGCCCCTACCCGCCAGCGCGCGGATAGATAGGGCGTGCGAAGCGCGAAGGGGATGGATGTCTGAGCGGTTGAAAGAGTCGGTCTTGAAAACCGAAGTATTGATAGGAATACCGGGGGTTCGAATCCCTCTCCATCCGAGAGGTCAGAAGTTCTCTCTTGCCTTATCTATAGATAATAATGAATCGGATCGACTCGACTGATATGATAGATGGAATGGTAGTTTGTGTTATGATTTAGTTAGGACCTTGTCTCCCTTTCGTTATCTTCCGCTCTCCTTGTATAGGTTGGGAAAGGGCCGGGTGGATTACCTTTGGGAGCTAAGTCGAAGATCTCGGTGGTCTTGTGAATGGTTGATAAACTGCGATTGCAGTTTTCTTTAGGAAGTCCCATAGCTGTGAGGCTTAAGAGACAAAGAAAAAGGTGGTTGGAAGGTAACGACCCTAATGAATCGACTATCAAGGGGGCTGTTAGCTACATCAGCACTCAAATTCCTTCCCCTGAAGCAAGCAGGCAATCTCACATCAGGAAGAGCCTCTCTCTAAGGTACCCTTCTGTGATCACTAAACGTTCTGGACCAAAAGGGATAGCTGCTATTGAATCCAAGCCAATTGAATCAGAAACCGCTGCTGTTGGTTGGTGTTACCGGTGTTTTAGTATGTCGTAGCCGCTCTTAGTACTAATCTAAAGCACAGAGAAGACGCTCTAGGTCTCCAAGAGCAAGAGATAGATAGCCCTTTCGGGTGTGTGGGTGTGCTTCCTTCGTAGGAAGTTGTCAGACTCCCTTGATCTAGATTAGGAATTCCAAGAGCATCAACAATCGTTTAACTATGAAAAACCTCTGCGTGCCATCTCCGTATATGCCTATCAGTGAGCCTCGCGGCTCACCTTGCCCCAGTAGGGATTTCTTTGCTTGCTAGGCTAGCTCCGGCTGATGAGTAGCATGGCTTCAATTAAATCGAACCTTACTCGAGAAGCGATGAGCTGTAAGAGCCATTTCCGTATGTATGCACCTACCTAATGGAGGGTCCGCTCGCAGCTGCTGCTCTTGCATTTACTGAGCTTCTTGCGAGCTCATGACCGGAATTGTGGGGAGTGGAGAACCAAGACGACCGTGGGTAGGTGACGGCAGTGAAATGCACTAAAAGTCCTTACGTTCGAAAGAAAATAAAGAATCTCTTTGTAGTTAACACACTGGTGGCCGTTTAAGTACTCTAAAGCAAACCTCGACAGAGTTGTTAAGGGCGCCAAGGACTGGGCCCTACTTCTTCAATGCCATTCGATTGAGTTTTATGGCTATTGCTCTAGCTTCCTTGGCGGGAAATAGTTGATTCGTTCCATAGCAACCTCGGCGATACATACGTATCCAATTCATTATTAAGGTAGGCCCTTGGAACTTGTGAATAGATCAACGGGCTGTGTCCCCCGGTCTTCTAGTCCCCACTAGTCATACTCTTTCATTTTTTAGGGGACCAATCAACCGAATTTCTGGCTGGCGAGGGTTTCTCCCTAATGCCATGTATCGGATTGATAGTCCTAAGAGCTCCCTCCTCAAAGGCTTATGCTAGATCCTTTCGATATGGATAGGCCCTATTGGAATGAAGCCATAGTGTGATAAGGTCACCCCGCATATCTCTTCTCTTCTCTGGTCGAGATAAAAAGAGTTTTGATATGATGGAGTCCTCCCCCGAGGAGTGAAGCCATAAATAAGTACAGGTTCAACAAGAGCGGCTACGTGGCTGACTACTACATATTTTTGAAAAACATAGTACCCTTGTTAATAGACCAAGAGTGTAGAATAGACCATCAAGAGGTTCGATGGAATTGAATCCTCGACAACTTCTACAACTATTATGTTCTAGTTATATTCTTCTCTTTGACTAGACTAGACTAAACTAGACTATGTAAGACCTACCTTGACCTTTTGAATTACGCATATATGTGCCATGTCTCTTTCTCCTTTAGCTCCATCAGCTCTGGCCCAAGGTCTTGGTTCATGTGATGCAGCTCATGCCAATTCTTCTGAGCTCTTTCATATGTGTACCCAATCTTCTTGGATCTCCTCCCACAGTTCGCCTAGCCGCTCTATCCACTCTGGTCTTAAAGAAAGGCCTTACGGGAGATAGTTGATCGAATTGCTTATTTCCGACCACGCTTTTTCTTTTCCAGGAGAACTTTTATAGACAAGACTAGGCTAGGCTTCTCCCACTAAATGCTACGGACATCCTACCCATACGTACTACGTGCTGGACGGACTGCTTACAGATGTTGAGCTGGACTTGCCAAAGCGACTGGAAAGCATTCCCTAAAGTCAAGGGGACAGGACCATCACCTCAAGTACGAATCCCAGACACAGAAGGAGAGGCCCCCCTAAAGGCCGGGTCTATTACACGAGCATGAACTGAAGAACGATCGAAGGATTGGGTTTAAAGCCAAGGATGATAGGCTTATTCGATGACTGGCATTGCGCCGTACTCACACCAATGGAAGGCTCGGACTGCTGCCAAACCGCTTCCCTTAGGGGCCTATTATACCACTTCTCGGAATAGAAGACAAGACAAAAAGGAGGTTTGACATCACTCGTGACACAAGAAGGTCTGCTCACCCAAGGTGAGAAGAAAAGTCAGCACTTGAGACGGTTGCTTCGGTAAGAGTCAAAAAGGCCCCAAAAGGAACTGCACTCGAAGAATGGAAAGACAGGCTGCGAAGGCGCTGATACGATTGAACTCGAAGCAAAGGCCGATACAATTACCTCAAGGATAGAAGTCTTATTATTTAGTTTTGGGAGTAGGGGGTATTCCACCAACTAACTTCACCTGAGGAATGAATGCAAGACTAGCGGACTTAGCCTATGGTGCTAAACCTGAAAGAACAGAAACCCCATCTTCAGCCCTTATCCCGAGGAGAGGAGACAAAGAACTCGACTTCCAGGAGAGGTGCGAGTTTTATGAGCAGACCAAAGGGAGAGGAGCAAAAAGCCTTCTTTGCTATTAGTTTCAATATCTGCTGCTTTTGTGCCAACCCTCAACGAAGGAAGAACTCTGGGGAAGGAAGGAACTTCCGGATTGACTTCTTTAGGAGTTTTTCCCGCACCGATCTGACTTATTTAGAAAGCTAGAACGGAGAGGGAACAAACGGTTAAATATGGTTTGCTGGTACAGAATCCGTTGCTATTGGACTTGGCAAGTAAGCCCAGAAGGAAGAAGTCGTAGCTGCTACCGCCATATCCGGTATTAGGGGGGCTTCTTCTTCTTAGTCTGCTCGAAAGGAAAGCCAGTAACTCGAGAGTAGAAAGAAAGAGAATAGAGTATGACAGAACCAGTAGCTTTGAGCTTGAACGTGTTTCAGCTCTCAGACCCAGCAGATCCCCGACCCCACTCCCAGTATGACGACGCCCATATGACATTTCTATGGATTGTAGCGTCAGATCTAGTTCCTACTTCAGGCAACAGTTGACTCTTGTGAATGAAGTTCTTCATCAACAAACTCTCTGGTGCCACCCCCTCTCATTAGTGCGATACAGACTTCAAAAAACACGGCGCAAGGGATTGAGAAAAAAAGGTACGAATAGCCATATCAATCGGCATATAGATAGAAAGGAGATGACTAGCGCCCCTTCACTTCATGCTTGTCTGTGGTGGACCTGTCTCTTCCAGAATAGCATTCCTGCTTTTGGTTGCCCCTTTATAGTGTTTCTACCGTTGGACTATTAAGATACCAGTGAACCAGGCATAGTTTTTTCAATGTGATAATACAAATAGGGGCATGCCACATTCTTGGTTTAAGTCTACTAGAACATATTCCATTCTGTTGACGGTGAATGCCTGTTGAGCCACTCTTTCTTGCCTTTTCTCATTCAATTATAGTCTCCCGTATGCAAAGCTTGGACATACAGATCCGGGTCAACTGCAGGGGAGGTGATTTGCTCTTTGTTTTCGTGATAGAAAGCGAAAGCGCTAGGCTACCTTCCATTTGAAAAGTGTTTCCTTCACATAAGAGATGCATTCTGCCTCCTCAACTAAAACGACAGAAGGCGCTTCTCCACATACTCCAACATAGGCCAAAGCTCCAGTCATTTCCCAATAAGGCTGCGTCTCCACGATTTCCTTGTGCTAAAACTTCCTGGGTTGGTGGGGTAATCAATCAAACCTTATTATTCTTTTCCATGACTGCATCCTGCATCCACGGTTGAATCCTAAAACCAATTATCCAACGATATGGAGAGGGCAAAAGTTGTCGTTACGCCGATTAAAGCCAGAACCCTAGATGCGGAGAATCCGCTCTTAGGAATCGATTTCATCATAACTAGTTCAGGCGGGAGAGAGCGGCGGGGATATATATCCCTCGTAAGGCTTAGCTACGTCCCGAATTTCGACTACCCTCGCCAGTGGATCTTGCACTCCTCTCACATGCCATATTCCGTAAGGTGAAGGAAGCAAGAGCCTAAACTGTGAGACCGCAGGAAGAGCTCCGCTCAACGTCTAATCACTGTGTCCGCTTGGGCCGGATCTGGGTATGATTGGTCCCTGCTACGTCATATAGCCTACTGGTTTCCGCTTCTAGCCTTCCTTTCGACTAGTTGTCTGTCGCCTCTTTGCACACCATCTTTCCCGCCTAACCCTAATGCCTCTTTTCGGTTAAACTAAACAACCAGCCAAAGGTAAGAATCAGAAAAAAGCCAGGTTAAGGCTATAACATTTATCTATCGTTCGTGACTAAGACTCCTTAGTCACTTGCTTATTTCATTCCTCGCCCTACAGTACAGATAATAAGATCTTTATGATAAGAATCCAGTCTTGCCTACTTCCAGGTTTGATTGGATGCTGGATTGGTAGGGCTGTGGCATGCCGACTTCTTAAGCGAGCTACTCCGCCTCTGCTTGAGATCTACTTTCTACATCAAGATCTGGGCCTGATCAACTCGATCGGGCATCCCTATGGTTGAGTTGCTCCGAATCCGATGCTAGCTAGACTGACTCAAAGGATGGGGGCAGATCAAGTCAAGGTAGCCCAGTTTGATTAGCGGATTTCCGAGTGAGATAATTCCTTCGTTTCCATGCCACACCTGCCAAGCAATGCCTTCTTACTCATCACTTAGCAGTGGAAGAGCTCTACCGGGACATCTAAGCCTTACACCTTAAGTCAAGCCCAACATTCAGTCCATCTATTTCCGACTATCGATTTCACTCCAGCCGAGTCAAATCCATTTCATAAAGAAGGTCTCCTCTTGTCATCCCGGAAATAATTTCTGCTCTGTTTGTTCACTCCAGATACGCCTTACCCCCTATAATAGTAAGGCACCTGGCTTTTTCTCGTAAAGAAAGGTCAAAAGCCAAATATGCCCCAAGACAAGAGCTAGCACCGGTCCTTCTTCCAGTCATCTTAACTATCTCGGATAAGATACTCTCGCTAGTTAAGTCTAATATGCCAGAACCAGTAATATATGGAAAGCAAGAGCTAATGTTATGCTATACTTCTATTATATAGAATAATAAATAAGCATACATAATAAGTAGAGGATCTAACTCTTTCTTTCCGGCTTAGCCGAACTACTTGGCTCGGGTCAATCCTTTCTTTCTTTATCTACAGCATTTCGGTGAGCCGATCCGCTTGGAAGCCACCTGGAACACGTGTTCGCAGTTCGCGGAAAAGGTCCTGGAGTGGAGGAAGTCCGCTATATTATGGTGATGGTTAAGAAAAGAACCTGGCGACGTAGGACGACTGAACAGCATCAAGTGGCTGATCCGCAAGCCCCGGTAAATGAGATTCTTGTCTTGAAGAACCCCAGAATTCGTCATTCATGATGTGCCCCCAATCTTCATCATTTGTTCAGAGTCGTAACGCTAAGAGGAACCAGAGCGTATTCTTTCTATGAATGTTCACTTGTCGGAAATCATCTTCAATGGCTTAATTCCTAGTGCGCTGATTCGAGAACAAGCGAGACTGCCACGCTTCCTGCTGCTCTCATTCCTGTTCTGCCTAGGGACTCAGAGGTTTAGGCTTGCCCCTTCTTAGTCAATGGGGCATCTATATTCATGTGCAGCCTAGTCTCTGTCCGTGGGTATTGATTCATTTCCTAGCAACACCTATTATCTTTCTGTCCCTCAATCTGATTCTGGGCATATTCTACTAGGGAAATTTGCTTCATTCCTTCCTATTCGATTCCCAAGAGCTGATTCAATCACAGTTCCTTAGTTCTTATTCTACCGCTTTAGAGTAGCTTGAAGACTAAGCAAGGAAGAACTATTAGAGATAGATTCTTGGCTAGTGAATGCACTCAAATTTTCCCTATACCCCCGAGCGTTCCCGTGGAGGCCCATTGATTCACCTATCTGAAGCTGAAGGAACCACCCCACCTGTAAAAAAGACTGGACCACTTGAAAAGAGTAAACAACTCGGTCCCGCTCTGTCAGAGTCTTTGGGAAACCACTTTCTTTCGTTATTGGATGGACCAGCGGGATCGGAATGAATAGATAGATGCGGAACGGGTGGTCTCCAGGGATAAGAAGTGGGGAGGCCGCAAGGTTGGGGTTTCTCTCTAGATAGTGAGTGGTCGAAACCTTTGGATCTAATTCCATATCGACAAGCATATCAACAAGTCGGACCTTTCGCGAAGCCGCGCGAGAAGACCGGGCCCCATCTCACTTTGAGGGTAGTGTAGCTACCTTTCGCTGGAAGAAAGCACTCACAGAGGGTAGCCGAAGGGTGACTGACTGTGTTGAAGGGTATCTCTCTATACTGTGGATGCGCTACCCTCCCCTATCTCTCTATTCAGAAGAAAGCCGCTCTAGAAGAGCTCCTCTATACCCCGCCATAAAGGCGCATAGCGATGGGACGGCTTTCAAAGGTAATAGACGGTCAGGATGGTTGACGGGAAGCAAACCAGGGACCAAGACCGCTATAAAAGGGGCTATTGACCGAAGGGGAAAGTGAAAGAATAAGTCGATGAAAGATTGGTAACTAGAAAACAGAGAGAAGGTGACGAATGCAGTCGCTTATGTGATTGGGGACAGAGGTCAGGGACGGAAAGCCTGGGCCGCTTCCTCTTCCTAGATAGAATGGAGTTCCGTCACGACTTACGCCTTTTAGTAGCTTAACTTCCTTCGTTGTTAGAGAGAGTGGAGCGAGGAGGGGCTCTCTTTAGGGAAGCCCAGCGTAAGGGCTTAAGTGATTGTGCATGGCTGCTTCGCTCTGAAGGAGTTGCTGCAAGTCTTTTCTTCTTGCCAGCTGCTAGCGATTGAGTTCCTCAATTCCAGTTCTCATTTTCTTTCTTTTATTTACTGCCATTGTCCTAGTTTTGTCATAGATTCTTTAATCCCCTTCAGTATGTTGTTCATTCGTGTAGGGTTAGGAGGCCGTATAGCGCATTGGTTGTGTTCACTCATGGCTCGGCGCTTTCATTATCCTTTGATCTCTGCTTCTCTTCCTTCTTTTCAAGTTCAACTCCTTTTCTTTCAAACCTTGACTTTTTTTGCTCGCTTCATACCTTTGATCCATGTCGTTCCCAGTGAAAAAGTTGTTGCCATGTCGTCGTAAATTAGTTTTATTTGAGCTTATCCATCCCACTTTTCATCTTTTCGAGCCTTCGCTCTGGCAGAACATAAAAAGAGGTCCAGGATCGAGTCGTCTGTTCATAGTTTCACTTCCTTTCTGCCATCTCCCGTCTCCAAGGGCTGGTTTTCGCTTGCTCTTTATCGCACTTGGTCATTCCTCGGTAGGGACTTCAAACTGAATGCGATCCTTGGTCGCCGTATCTCATCGTCCCGGATTTTTGGATTGACCAAATAGCATACCTGCCTGCACGCACGAACGGGTAGGCGATCGACAATGCCATAAGCCTAAACGGCTTCCTGCTGATATAGAAACATCTCTTTCCATATCACCGGTCTACCTGCCCCGTTCTTTGTACATAAACGAGCCTATTGATGATGCGGTAAGTCAATCAGTAAGCGCTTTATTTGATTTGATTGGTATGTATTGCGCCGCATCGGGCGAATAGCTTGTACAGTTACCTTGCCGCGAAGAGAGAGCTGAGCTAGCTATAGCTAGCCTCCGGAGCGGGAAAGAGCTTAGCTAGCCCGATGCTAGGGGGAGGGGAGATCCTTGTTGCTTATTTAACCCAACCCATGTCATTTTAGTTCACTTCTGACTCCGGGGCGGGAGTTTCCATCCACTTCTATAGGTATAGGTCGGCCCATCAGCAATCCTCTCGGCCGGCGCCGCTAAACAGACGAGTTTCTTTCGGGACCGTCCGCACATTGTTTTGACACCCGAATCCAAGAATTCGCAGTGTCTTATTCTATTCGTCTCATCGCATTACCACCTCACCTTGTCTCGTGGGCATGGGATAGTGAGTGGTCGGGTCGAGTGCCAACTATTTCCATTCGAGTTTGAATGTTTGGTAAGTCAGCTTAGTGACTAAGAGCTGTTGGCGCTCTATCAAGGCTAAGCTAAAGGCTTAGCTTACTAATACGTAATAAACTGTTGGTTGCGCTTTCAAAGCGCGCTAGTTCATCCGCCCACTAAAGAAAAAACCAAAGATCTAGTTTATGTTAGTAATATAATATGACTATCCAAATCTTCAGTCAGTTGATTCACCAACTCTATCTTTCCTGACTGAACCAACCTTATCTCGTGATAGGCATCAGACCTTGTTCCGGAGGAGAAAAACATGCGGAAAACAGTTTGAGAAAGAGGAGCGCAAAGAAAAGATTTATGTTGCACCTCCGATGAAACAAGGAACATCAAGTGGTATTGTTGTTCTATCCGAGATCAGTTCCGACGAGTCTCAACGAGTCGAGTAAAGCTCCCATAAAGATATCAAGATGAATCGCTAAGCCTATCTATATAGTTGTAGAGCTGTGCGGGCAAACCAATAGTCGAGAAGGTCAGACTAACTCAATCAAAGAGAGGAGTTGGGCATATGAGTTGGCCGAGCAGTAGAGACCTCGCCCTGTTCATGCGGATCGACAGGACCGCGGCGGCGGAAGAGAGCAAGCGCTCGACTGGGATTATCTCGTTTTGCTCTAACATATACGTAGGCTCGACTTGTCGATAGATTCTATTCATACGGCTGTTCTCTTATATACGATTCGCCATGGATGATACGATTCTTATAGAGAAGACCCTCAGACGCAACGCACATCTATCTAACAAAGCAAGCAGCATTTCTTTCCTCGGTAAGGCCCCGGGGATGCATCCTACCTTCCTTCTGACCCCACGCAGTGAGCAAGCAGCAGGAAGAGCATCAATCAATCCATTCTCTTTCTTTCTATTTTTAAGTACACCAAAGGCTTAACGTTCCTTGGGATTCTTATTACAGTGATAACCCCATTTCACTAATCGCCAGGGAGGACATAAGTTCTCCAATTCGCATGTCTTACTCAAAATCGATAGATAGGTTGGTAGAGAGGGGGAATTGCATGATATGACCAACGAAGGCCTTTGGAAAGCCCCTTGTGGGAGGGGAGGCGCGTAGAGAAGGTCTCATTATCTTAACAAGACGGTACAACGGTACACAAGACAGGATTTCCAATAGATGGAAAGGCCCTTGAAAGGTGTAAAAGTAAGTAGAGCCCACTTACGGAGAAATGTCTTTTTTTTTGAGATAACCATAAGCAGGTGGTGCTCCTTGAGAGCCCTAAATGAGACTTGAAGAAGCGTAGTTCCCAAATAACAGTAATTTCCCCTTTGGCCAGGAGGGGAAAACGAGTAATGGACCACAAAGCCTATTGAGGCTTTAACTGAAAATGAAGCCGATTAATTGATCAACTTCAACGGGATTTCGACAAGCCAAAAGGAAAGGGTGTAAAGCCAAGCCGATGATTAGACTGATTTAGGGAATGGCATCTTCTGCCAGGATCTCTGATTGAACGGGGTTCCTCATGTCTGTCCAACAGAACAAAAAGCCGAAGCTCTTTTTCAAGAATCGCTGGGGATGCAGTAAATAAGAGATTCTCCAATTCCTGATGTATTTGATCTCGAGGCTGCTAAGGCAGCATGTGAAATGAAAGATGTTGTTCGAGTTCGAGTTATGAGAGGGATGGCGGGAAGAACCTCATTCTGTTGACTAGGACGACTTTCGAAACTCTCTTTTAGACATAAAACCAAGGATCAATGGGCCTCAATTGCCCCACTTCCGAAAGAAAGAAGACTTTTTGAATGAGTACCAGGTTGGTATGTGGAACAAAGGACGAAAAAGAATGGATTCCTCTATTTAAATAGAGCGACTTCCCGCTCTTCTGTCTGTCATCTGTCAACTGGTAAGGGTCGCATCTGTTCCGTAGGCGGTCCAATCGCTCATCCCTCCACGAAGAACTGTCCTCTAGGCTTCTGTTATGAGTTCATTTTGCTCTTTTTGCATTCATTGCTACTTCATCAATCTTACTTATTAGTGTACCCCTTGTATTTGCTTCTCCTGATGTTTGGTCGAGTAAGAAAAATCTTGTATTTTATTGTACATCCTTTTTGATTGGATGAGTCTTTCTGGTGGGTATTCAACATTCATTCTCTCATATCTTTAACCTCTGATATTCACCCGTCACCTGTAGCTTGACTCAGTCTTTGACCTGGGCGAGACATCAGGAAGTCGAAAGAAAGTAGCTCGTCCTTCCCGTTCGTGTCTTCCCTTACAGGGGACTCTCTTGAATTCGCGGGATTGGAATCGGGTTTCCTAGGAGGAAGCACCACGACTTCCACTTTGACTCCTCTAAACCCGATTTTCAAATACCCACCTTCACTCTACCACCAGGGCTCAATCCCGAAGTTGGTTCCATTTGGACCAGTTTGAACTCTTTAAATGATCTGCTCATTTTTGGGGACACTGGGGAGTTTGTAAGAATTGCAACAAACATTCTGACTCTTGCTGGTGGAGGTGGGGCTTAGTTGATCTATATGATCGACCCCGGACGTAGCTGAAAGGTGAACCGAGTAACCAAAGTCGCGATTAGAAGAAAAGGAAGTTCGCTGGGATTGTATTCATTTCCCAGAGGTGCTGGTTCGAATCCAGCTTGTGATAAGACCTTTGGTCATTTAATATCTCATTTCTCTTTACCATCAATCTGATTCGATGCTTATTATAGGATGAATCAGATTAACTGACTCCACCGGCTCCTTCTCTGCCTTCAAGTCCCAGAGCTGATTCAATTGCAGCACTTACTGTAACAAGAAGAGCGTGAACTCATTCTCAAGCACTTGCAGTGGCAATGTAGTATTCTCTTCTAGCAGCGCTTCCTGATTCAATTGCTTGATTCACTGGGCTGGGCTAAACCTTCGACACCAGCACTGGATTTGCACAAAGAGAAAGACAAGACCGTCTAAGGCAGCCCCTATTGTCCAATCCAAACCTCCCCTCACAGTTGCCTATTCTGTAACAAGAGCATTCTCCGCATTTTCCTTAAACTCATTCTAAAGAATTATGTCATTTCCTTGCAGAAAGAGTCTATTGAAGGTTAGGTTAGCCCTCTAACTCGGCTAGTGACACACATCAGACCTCTTTCTTTTTTAGAAAGGCCTTGATTTAAGCATCAAAACAATAGTGACAGGGGTACCAGTAAGTTACTATATTTTTTTTACCGATTGTTGGCATCTATCTCATATCCCTTTCTTACGCAAAGAGCTTATTCGAGCGCAGCGGAGTCATGAAAAAGAATAGCCACTTCCTTATCTACGCTATTTATTTAGTTTCCTCCCCTCGTGGGAAGTCGCTTTCTCTAATCGACTATTGAACCATCTCACCTTCAAGTCACTCGCTACCTTAAGTCATGCCTTTACTCCAAGAGCTAACTCGATGGGACTTGCTTTCCTAAAAAAATGTCCCTTGGCCTTGAGCCTGCTTCATTGCACTGGGCTAACGCCCTTATTAGACTAAAGGCGAGACGCTCATTCCTTTGCTTGTTTGGCCTACTCTTGCCGGGGGTTTCTTGGTCCTACGCAGTTTTGAATTCAATTCAAAGGCAAAAGAGAATAAGAGATTTTTGACACCCCGTTTGCTGCTCAAACCGTAGCAGGAAATGCTATTCGTACAGTAGTGGAAGCAGGGTACGCTAGAGGCGAAAGTCGTGATAAAAGGTCCTGGTCTCGCAAGAGATGCAGCATGACGAGCCAGAAGTGGTATACTATAAAGAAAGTTTCGTATAAAAGCACCATTAGCGATTTTCGCTCTTGTTTTATCTGCTGCTGTCTCTGACTGACGAAGAAGGAGTCCCACTACACGAAAAAAGGTATGAGCCCATCTCGGGTTAAATGGTTGATGATTTCTTGATGGTTGACTGCTATATCTTATATATAGAATCGACTGGTTACTCATGCTTGAATGTGAACAACCGATAGTACGGAAAGCAGCATTCTATTCTACTGATTTGATTACCTTCTTCCCTTCCAACTATTATAGTCAGAATTCTCTCTCGAACCCTAGAACCTTTGGGCTAGGAACCCAGAAAGGATAAAGCCAAAACATCTATCCAACTCTCTAGCCGGATAGAAAGATAAAAGGGCAGGGGCAAGGAGTAGTGAAAATAGAACTCAGCAGAACGGATTCAACGTATCCCAACCCAAAGCCAAGGGGCAATCTAGCTTACATTTCACTAGTTGCCATAAAGAGCGAAGGAGAGATGGCATCATAAGGTAGTTCAGTTCACCGAGAAGAAGGAAAAGAGGAGTCTGTCTTAGGCAAGCCTAGGGCCAGTGTTGAGAGGCAGCGCTCAAGGTCAGTCTAGGATTGAGTTTAAGAACAATCCCACCCATTCTCTTTGATTGAGTTCCCGCCTCAAGGGAAGCGATTCGGAGATTGATTGGAAGAGCAGACAATCCGGATCTGAGACACTGGAGAGATGGGAAAGATGTTGAGAGCTATTCTAGCCAAAGAGAAAGGCTATGGGGCACGAGTTGTAAGGAATTCTGGTAGTTCAGTCACCTGAGGGGGATGTTATAAGCTGCTACATTAATTGGAGATGGAGCTTCTACAATTGCTTTAGGGGGAGGCGGTTACTCCGATCTTTGGTTATATATGCCCAGCACTTATTCTATATCAGCAGCTTCCTTAACTACAGGAAGGAAGGTGCTTGACACGACACCGATTGCCACAGCGCTAACGGAGACAGACAGCCGAGTGAAAAGGGGATGAACGAAGATTAACTGATTGAGCTACAACCACAACTGCTATAGGCTATTATAGACCTTAGGCTGGAAACAACGGAGCTGCTAGTAAGATGTTGATTGTTTATCCCCTGCGGGAAGATTTATCCCATACAGAACTACACTCAGGAAAGGCAGTTAAAGCTCTAACGGTCGTGCTACATACCGGGTGACTCTTGTCCTTTGGGTTGCTTGTTTTTGGCTTGATCTCATCAATAGGAAAGGCTACCCCAGTTACAGTTCCCCTAACACAG
>NC_018041.1:140000-142500 GCF_056151865.1 Erythranthe guttata
TCCTAGAGCGGTATCCTTTGAAAATCCCAGATACTGCATTCTAGATCGAAGCTTCTGCCAAAGAAATTAGTGATCACTAGCTCGAAACTCTATATCTATAGACGATTAAGAGAAAACATCCTAGTAAGCGACAACATCCCATTCAGTGGTAACCACCGATGCCGCGGAGGAGTCTTCTGTGAGTTTCCTTTCATCGTCTTATGTTAGTCTTGAATTGTCTTTTAAAACTGAGACTGTGGAATCATTTTCAACAAATTATGTCCCGGAATCATAGGGTGTAGTCCTTTTTGGTTTTGGTCGAGGTAGCACAGGAGACCCAAGAGAGCGCCCACCGGCAAGTAATCAAGATCTGTCTCCGGATCTTCTTCTCCAATCATCTGGTTCTGGTGGCGCTTTTCTATCGCTTTCTTTTTTTCTCTTATAGTATAATGCTGCAATACTGGATTGCTGATACCACTCCTGCCACCTACTCAGTATCTGATATCGCCCCTGCCGCGGAATTCGATGTTGTAGAGGAATTGGGTGTCCCCGAGTTGACCGAAAATGCCGTCTTTCAATACAATAGTAGTATACTCAAACGGGTAAAAGAGAGTCAGTCTTTCACTTATTGACTTTTTTTTGACCTCTTGATCCTTGATCCCGAGAAGAAGCTCCGGCATCCAAATCAAAAGAAAAGGAAAGGGCTTTCCCTGTTTCCAGAAGCTGATTAAATAGCAACCGCTTTTACTTAACGATCTTTTCTTGACTTGCTTCCGGGCTAAGCCACAACCTCACCTCTTCGATGCGGGGTTCGCGCCCTCGATAAGCCGTTCCTCCAGCTTTAGAATATGGGAAAAGAGATCCGCCTCGATTGCGGCCCGTATCCTCCGTCTAATTAACCTTCTTCTGGGACTCCTCCATTGGACCTTTCCCTATACAACCTAAGCTCTTTCTTTCCCCGCACACTTTGGATGCTACATCTTTTCCTTCTTCAAATCTAGCCTATCCACCTTCCTTGTTTAAAAATCTTCTACTGTGCCATTAGGCGCTTGGTTGTTCTGTCATTAGGCTTCGTACCTCTGTGATCTTTGACTTTAGTCGAACTACATCCTCTATACCTATTATGGAAAACAATTCAATTCTCTAGGACCGATTTCCCCATGTACTACGACTCTGCTCCTTCTGCCTATTTAGAACTTGGTAAGACTTGGCCTTCCCCTTCTAGTTCATCTATACACTTAGACTTTTAAAGTACCTCTACGTAGGTGATGCTATTCTAGTCGTTTGAGGTCCAATGCCTTGGAAAAACCTTTCCAAATTCTCGGCTGGAATGATTGGAGGATAGATGCCTTCTTGAGTGCCTACCTAGGTCAAATTTCTCCTGGCATGGGGCCACCGGTTCGGGCTCTCCTTGCATTCTATACACACCTAAAAATAAAAATAATATATCTAGCAGCCTTGTTTGTAGCGGCATGACATTACATCATCTTACGTCTATGGTATAGTAGAATGATATCCATCGTATTTACTACCGTTCATTATCTGGGTGGGCATTCATTAGCAATTTCCCTTATCAGTCGTGGATGGCTACGCCTAGTTTGGCATAAGAAAGTGGGTTTGAAAGAGATTAGAGGAGAAGGACGAAAGGAAAAGTTCTTGCAACTCAAAATACGGGGAAAATGCAACTCTATCGATTTCAATGTCCGTTACGGAAGGGAAATGGACTTGCAACGAAAATTCCCGAGAAAACGTAAACTTGTCCGATTTTTCTAAGTGGTAGGCAGCATAGCATCTTTTGGTTTTCCACTTCCAAGAAAGACTTAAGTGAATTAACCATTCGCTTACTCTTGTAGACCGCTCTCCTCGCCATAATTTTCTCTGGAGTCGCCCCTACAACCCCTTGACTCCTGCGGGCTACGTTCGCTCGTTACTCGTATTCCACTCGCCCGTTCCCTCTACCTGTCGTACGAGCATCTTCAAAGCAGACTCTATCTTTTCCCCAGACTCTAATCTGTCCTAAAGCCCTTACTCTAGAAGGTGGAGGGGTGAAAGAAAGGAAGGGGTCTTACCTAGCCAAACCCGACACCATTCTTACAGTAGCATTTGACTAAGAGCTGCTTAGTTCATAGCCTTTCGGGGAATAGGGAATGTCGAGGGGGCGAGGCGGCCCCTTCCAAGGACATGCGAGGAGAGTTATCGAGCGAACTCCGTTGAAGGCTAGGGGCGGAAGCTACCGGATAGCCCTTTATAATATAGGAGTAGGTCCTTCCTATCTATCATTGGTCAACTCGGAAATCAGCTAGACCCGACTTTCTCTTTCAAATGAATTGATTCGCCTGTTTATGAGCTCACTCAGCCGGAAGGCTACGCTATATCTCTTGCTATGGCTCTTAGCTCATTATTGGTGGGGTATCTGGTCAGCACACTAAGAATGAAGTAGTACGATCGGCGGGCGTTGGAAAGAGAGCTTCAGTACAATTATCGCTGCTTAGCGAAGTGAGGTACAAAGCACCTTTCCGTT
>NC_018041.1:147500-150000 GCF_056151865.1 Erythranthe guttata
ATCACCTTACTTCAATCGGTGATTTCTATTTGATTACGAGTACGACTGGAATTCCCTTCCTGAAGCTACTTGATTAGCTCACACCTTCTCCTGAGATTGGGCTTCTCGCCGGGAAGGAAAGCACTGAAGAAGACCTTCCTTCGCTCCCAACTCTTAGAATAGAAAGAAAGTCAACCAATGCCTTAGCCCTGCCTTAAAGCTTAAAGAGAGAAGCCCGGTAAAGCCTAATCCAAGAATGCTGAGAATCCTGGACGGGAGAAGCAGCTTACAAGAGGCTAGCAGCCCTTATCAATAGCAGTGGAGTCGCGAACCATTGAAAGCGCTGATTCAATAGCAGTATTCCAATTAGACTGACTAAATCTTAGTGTGGTTAAGCAGGGGTCAGAAGTTGTTCCATCTCCGGGGATCAGATCAGGCAGAGCCTCTACGCTTTCTTCCTTTGCTACAGCTACCGGGTATTCATGAAAAAAGAATGCATTTCCCTTTTTCCCCTGGGAGGAGAACTTGAATCTAGCTAGGGTAGAGACAAAGACAACTATTAGTATACCGACCCCTCCCTTACTCAACAGCCCCTCGTTAAGTACACTTCCTTAAGTAAGGTACACTCCTTTGGTCTCGGGTTTCAACTACTTTCTTTTAGTTCAAACTGGGAAGAAGGCTTGCTTTTCGTTGATCTCTTACTGGTGAACCATCACTCGAACCTGGAACCGAAGGACTTGCCTTTTCGTTGAGCTAGGCCCGTAAACTCTTTTAGGAGTTCCAAAGACGAAATAGAGGACCGAGGGCCCTTCTAGATGGAGCCAGGTTAGTTCGATCGCTTTCGCCCCGCATGTCTCTACTTCTTTTCCCAAGATCAGATCTCGAACCTATACTCTATTGAATCCCATGCCCCCTTATGTTACCATCACTTGGTTGCTCCAGAATGAATGTACTAAACCATCCATACTCGAAGAAAGGTCTACTGATAGTCAGATCGAAAGCAATCCCGGATACGAGATGGTCTTCCTTCTCGGGTGCCTTGTGATTAAGCGGATCTATCGCTGATTCACGGATCGAATGTCGGAAGGGCAGCAGAAGCGGTGGAAACTTCAGTCAATCAAAACTTCGGCTGGAACAACCTTGTGGGTGATTAGACCTAAGACGCCAAACAAAGTGCCGATATAACGAATCATTTTCCTCATAGATTGGATTTAGGCTGTTTTAGCTGTTTCATTGATCCACTTAGGCCACCTATCTTCCTTTATTCCTTGGAATCGGGGCGTCCACCTATGAAGGAAAGGCCCTTGAAAACTTGTCCAATTCTATGTCTTAGTTGCACGTGGTAATCTAGTTGAACCAGAGAGCTCTCTGCACACCTACTTGTAAGGGAACATAGCGAACCTAGGTTCATCTGGATGGAGCGATCTTCTTGCTCCTGCTGGCCTTGTTCTTTTTCTTTTTTGTGTGTACGAGGTCTAGTAAGACATGATCACGAGAGGAAGAGAGAATCCAGTGCTGTCACTGAAAGACTGGCTGATCCTGGATAAGAGAAAGATGACTCCGCTTCTATCCCTGCTTCACCGATGAACCCGACTTATGCTTTCGCACGTGTAACGCTTTTGCAGGAGGGTGAATGAAACACCTACCTATTATGCCAACATACTTCGTGTGCCACCTAGCCTCCAATCTCAGTAAGCAAGAACCTGGAAACAGCGGTACGGGCTCGGCTCTCGACCTGTCATGTCACTTATCTACTAGAATAAGGCCTTTCGCCCCTTCTCTGTCTTCTAACTAGGAGTCTCTTAACCTGCTTCTACGCTTACAAGTATAGCAGGCAGCACATCGGGTTCTCTATTACCCGTATTTCGTATACGGTGTTATCCTGTTAGCTGCCGACTAGTCAATTCAAACATTCAAACTACAAGGTGCAAACACCAAGAGCTCTTCGATTAGCTCGTTAGCTGAACCTGCCCTGTGCTTTACCCATGCTTTTGTTGTGCTACCACGCTTCCTTCGCAGTGCATCCCCACTTCCCACCCCTGCTTATATAATACTTAGGGACCTCTGATCAGTCTTTAGGTGGGCTTCTCCGGTAGCAGGTTGGAGTCATGCTATGAGGCATAGCTTCTTGTTTCTCCCAAATGATTCGTGGACCTTTCTGAGCATCTATAGCGTTCGCTTTCGCCGTACGAGAGAGCTTTCACTGGCGCTCTGCCAAAATGAAAGAAAGATATTGGGATAATCTTCGTTTTAAGGCTGGTTTAGGACCCCCTGTGGGCAATCTAGGGCGGTCTGCAAACGTCGCTTTTGAGGCCCTATCTATTCTATAATGGTGTCATACACGAAGGTGTTTCGACCGGAGTTTTTCGTTACAGAGAGCGTCCTCCAGGAAAGGATTCGAAAAGACAAACAGAGTGACTTTAAAAGCTTCCTGGCTGAAACACAATCGACTTGTTGGCCAACTGAGTCAACCGGTGACACATCAATTCCTGCAGTAATGGCAGGTGACGATCCATATGCA
>NC_018041.1:160000-225000 GCF_056151865.1 Erythranthe guttata
GAAAGGCCAAACCAACCGAGACTAGCTTGTAGAGCGTTCACGTGGTGAAGGTTGAACTTGGGCCTTGGCTTCGGTTCCAGAGATGGGTTCTGTGGTCGAGTTGAATGATTTCATCACCTCAAGCTTTTAGCTTGGAACAAGAATGGATAGAGTTGACTTAGCTGCGATTGCTCTTGGTCAGTCTGATTAGGATTAAGATTCTGCTTTATGCTATTTCATGGAATCTTAGAGAGACTGAAGTAGGTAAGAAATGGGGAAGAAGTGAAAAGCCGGTTAAATGGTTGATGCTTTCGTGGTTAAAGAATCTCTCTTAGCTAGGGCTAGGCCACCTGCCTGACTATCTATTGTCTCAGCAGGCCTTAACCCGGCTAAAGACGACAGAGGTATAAAGGAAGCTTGCTGCAGAATAATCGATGTTCTTGACTCGCTTTCTTCGGTTCAATAGCCACCACTAGTCACAGTTGGGGGCATGGGATTGACCCATTGATGGGAACAACGGAGAAAGGAATAGGTGAGCTTGCAGAAATCGAGTCGCCAGGATCAGACGAGAGAGATAGATATGAGTTTTCGTCAACTGATTAGATCCTATTGGGAACGGGACCTGCAGGGGGATAGCTTTGATCGAGGTGTTGGGCTTTTCTTCGCCGATGAATCGATTACATTATGTACCGATTAACTCGTTGGTTCAGAAGATGGATTGGACTTCGTTCCTGGTTCATCGCCCGTCACCACCAGGAGATCTATTTTGAGACGGATCAGATTGGTTCCCCGGAAAGGAAAGTACTGGCTGAGAGGGAGGGCAAAAGGTCGGGGTGGTCTCGCTCTGTATCTGAAGCAGTGTGCGTCTTGTCTAATGACGGCGTATGGAGGCGATAAGAAAGCTCCAGACTTCTTGCCTGGACAGGTCCCCGTCTCCCTCACTAGGTCCGGCTATCCTCGGATCTTCTTTCCATAGAATAATGATATAGAAGAAAGACGGTCGGGCTGTTCAGATTGACCTTTCGTTCCTTGGCTAAGTGTATTGAACTAGCCAAGAAGGTAACTCAGGGTACTTTTGATGATATGATCCGTCCTTGGGATGATCCTGAAGCTCTCTCAAGTTGGATTTTTCTTTTGATTATTAGGAGTATGCCAAGTACTGCTTTTGGATGATCATAGGCCCTCAGATAATGATTGTGTCAGTGCATGATGACCCGAAGTCTTAGTGTGGCTGACAAAGGGGCTTACAAGAATGAACTGTTGAACTAGCTCGCGCAGAAAAGATATATCTGTTAGTAACGAAGAAAGTGCTAATCTCGCAGTCAACTGTTAAGAAGCGGCGGAGAGAGGTAGGTGTAAATCATGAATCAGCCAGCCTTCCAACAAAGGATTTCGCCGTGGAGATTTGGTGATAGGCCTGCGTTGGCACATAAAAGAAAGACTCACATTCCCGGATAACCAGACAGTCTCGGAAGATATCAACCATGGAAGGTCTCCTGTAAGCCAGAAGGTGCTACTAAATGGTCTAACTCGAATCTCTTCCTTGAATGGTTAAATGGAACAGCTTTCATCTAATGCCTTTGTTCGGACCGGACTCTTGACTTGTCAACTTCAGCCAATTTCAGGTGCTATAAAAAAAAAAAAATAGGAATGGAATTTAGGGACAGATATAGTCTCGCTAAACAGCTAAAGTCAACAGTAGCGGTAGGTTCTCCAACTCGATAAAGAAGCTGTACCGAGAAAGAGGCACTTCTCTCTTTAAATCTTTAAATTAAAAAGGATAGGCGGAAAGCCAGTCGTTATCCTGGAACCTTAGCCCGAGCATCTTGTTATCATATCTTCGAGACTTGCTGGTTTGCTCTGTATGGAGAACAAGTCCTCTCCCAGCTGTACATTTAGGAAGTAGATCGAAAGAAAGGAAATTTAGATTATCCTTCAAACAGTCACCACTCCCACTCCTCTGGTAAAGTGGGATGACAAAGAAAACAAAGAAGCGGGTGAGAAAGAGACCAGAGGGATTGGATTTCACCCAACCGCAATGTCCGGCTGAAGACTGAAGTGAAAACCTGGCTTTAAGCCTCTCATCTTTGATCCTTTATTAAATTAATATGGACTTCATTCTGTAAGGCTGTTAGGAGCCGAGAGAAGGCGAAAGAGCAGATAGTAAAGCCCCTTAGATAAAAATGCCTGCCCCTATCCGACGGAAGACCTTGGTGTGATCGCTACAACCGTTCCTTGTTCCCGTCGAAAGTCAGAATTAAGGAGCGGTCAACACTGTGTGTTGTAAGGCCTAGCTCACCCCTTAAAGGAAATAAGTGGCATTCTAGTAAGTCTGGGTGGGATCTATTCAAAAAGGTATCACCCAGCTAGGCGAATCACAGTATGTTTGGCCTGGCTGTATAAGTGTAGCCCGAGAGGGCGGCTAGCACTCAGGAGCCCTTTGTTACGAAATCCTCTAGAAAGAGAAAAGCCTCTCCGTCCGGGGCCAACCAGTATGACGATTAGTTTCCAATCCGAAATGCTTATATAATACGAAAAAAAGGAGCTAATGAGAAAGCGTCTGGAGTGACTTGTACTTTTCGTAGAGATAGAGGGAAAGAAGCTTAGTAAGCTAGTAGCACGAAAGTGGCTTCTTCTGGAGCTCGCTCTGTCAGTCCACTAGCAATAGACCAGCAGTCTAGCGACTTCCGCTACGCACCTGAAACCTGAAAGCTTAGTAAGAAAGCCTCTAGGCTGATTGACCATTAATTCTGTAACAGTGGAAATGGGACCTCTGGCGGCAAGGAATGAGAACAGAACCTATTGACAGGCTTATAACACTTCTCCTTCCGCACACAGTCGATGCTTCTTTTCGTGCAGCAAAGCAAAAAAAGAAAAAATAAAGGTTGGCAGTGAAGGGGCGAAGCGGTTACCTATATTTATTAGAGAGATTTGAGATTCAATGTGGGTGGGAATCTTATTCCATAACCAGGCGGAAAGGCTATGTTTTCGATTCCGCATTTGGAAGATCTTTCTATCCTTCTCATCTCAGATGCGCGTAATCGTCTTAAGTAGATGTGGATAAGAGTGTGTTTGAAAGGGGGTGTTAACCGGGAATAGGCTTCCCGAAAGCATTACAGTAAAGGTAAGGAGGTAGCTCGAGTCAGTTAGAACGCTGCGCCCTCGTAAGGGGCCGACAAGGTTTAGGGTTTTATCCCATTCATACATTGATTTCTCGCTGCTTGAATCATATCCCTAGGGGGAAGGCAAGGTGCGAAGCCTGATTTACCTAATATGCCCATATCGGATGCTAGAAGGGCTTGTTTGCAGGAATTGAATCAATAGATGCGGGAGGGCAAGGCACATATTTGCTAGCGTATATAAAAAAGGCGTATATATAAAGGTATCCCAAGTTGGAGGAATATCCGCTTATCTTATAGAAGAAATGCCACATCTGACCCAAGGAAAGCAACTTCACTCCTGGGGAAGGGGTTTGGTTCATATCAATTAGAAGTGCATTCAGTTATCCCATTTTTTTATCCCATTTTTTGATTCTTTTCAGTTAGCTCTGCCGAATGCCTAAAAGGATTCAATTCTTTCTGGCGGATCTAGTTCTTCTAAGGAATAGATGGGCCTCTCGCCGTAGGTAATAAACAGTCTTATGAAAAAGGAATTGATAGAGGGAATATTTATATTGGTTATCCCAATAGTAATACGCTACGCTCCTTAGACGGCTCTTTAGTAGAGTGCTTTCAGAGTGAAATTTGAGACTTCTATATTCCGGATCGAGATGCTATGCCTAAAAGCAAGTTTTCCTAGTCAACGGAAGACTTTACCGAATCTCCTGGGAGAAGAGTTCTTCTTTCTAGGGCTATGTCTTCAATGTCGGCGTAACGACTGTTTTTGTCGGCCTTACGAGGAACTACCTTACGACAATGGTTCAAGCCTCACTCGAGCCAAGGAAACCAATTCCATTAAGCATAGTGACATCAATCCCAACTCTCTCATCTCAAGCAGCTCCTTCTTACTACCGACGCGGAATGGCCCGTTTTAGCTGGCGAAAGGCTTCTTTCTTTCTTCTTTCTTTGAAAATTTCCCACCCGAACTACCCTCTTCTCATTTGTGGAATCTCTCTTGTATCAGAAGCCTCATTTTCAGTCTCAAGTGCCCCAACCCCGCGGCCCGAAGTGACTTTCCAAAAGTATTTAGTGCCGAATATGAAGAAGCATTCAAAAGAGAAGTTGCATCTTAATCCGCTGATCCAGGACGGAGGGTGGCTAGAGGGAGAGTTGGAATAAGCTGGCATGCAATTGGCTGTGGTAGAAAAGTTTAGATGGCATTGGCATGGAAATGATTTGAAACTTCTATCATGGGCAAAGGTGTGAAATGTTGGGTTAACGGCATGGAAATATTATAACGATTTCTCTCGGTAGGGTCACTTCTTAGCGAAAGATTCCTTCAAATAGCTCATCACGAGAAGTAGTCCTTTGGTTCTAGATTCTCTTGCCTTCCTTCCCCCCAGGATCTGTAACTTCTTCCTCTAGAAATAACATATTAACAGAACAGGGAACCCCAGACAAAGTAGTGAGAGTTTTCACTTCCCTTCCTCTTCTATGAGTGGCTGAGGTAAAGACAGAGTATTCCCTCTTCGGCTAAGCAGGATCTACTCACATTACCAGGTCCGGGTAATCCCCAACATATGGTTCGTCGGCTATGAGTTAGGCTGGGACTTCCGCTTCGCCCAATTCATTAATAAGTGTTCTGGGAGGGGCAAAGATAGTAATGAGGTGAGGGGATATGAGTCCCTAAGAAAGAAGGGTGCAAAACAACTAGTTTCAGGCTTTCCCACAAGCTGCTTAGTTCATAGCCTTTCGGGGAATAGGGAATGTCGAGGGGGCGAGGCGGCCCCTTCCAAGGACATGCGAGGAGAGTTATCGAGCGAACTCCGTTGAAGGCTAGGGGCGGAAGCTACCGGATAGCCCTTTATAATATAGGAGTAGGTCCTTCCTTTCTTGAGTAAGGAAAGAATGTGGAAGAAAGAAGCGCATGCATAATAGAAAGTGCTTATTCTACGATCAGCGATTCATTTTTGAAGGCTTAAGCCATTCTTCTTTCTCTAGTCTTGCACTTGGAGTGTCTTGCAGAGGCCAGGGAAGACGGGTGGCTTGGCTTATCGAGCAGCTCTACCGGTGGAACTGCCATTTATGGCACTGCACCGGTCAAGTAGCGCCCAGCAAGAAATACAATGTTCAAAGCTTCCTTCATGGTTAGTGGCGGAATTCCCTTCCTGGCGATTAATAGAAGAGTCCTATACAACGAGGAGGAAAGAAGTTTCAAACTCTAAACCCAACTCCCCCAAGAAGGGCTCTCAGGCATAAGGATCTTCCATCCTCCTTACCGGAGCAAGAGGCACTCCTAATGCAACCCTGAAGGAAGTCCTCCAAACGCACTCCCTTCCCTTCCTGGTGGCTAGGCTAGTGCAACAGGCCAAGTCAAAAGCTCCAAAGCAAAGAGAAGTTCAACAAGTTCAGGTGATAGGTGATGGTCTCAAGACTTCGAAATCTAGTGATTACTTCCACGATGGTGGGCGAGATAGCAAAGTCAGTGTTGACCAAAGTAGTTGTTGTTGGATTAACCCCTTTTGGTTTTATTATATTCTTATATTTAGTTATTTTTGTTGGCTTGGAAGTCTGCTCCTAGAGTTCATCTACCGGCTCACCTGGGATACGTACACCCTGCTGGAGATCCTTTATTAAAACCCTGGAAAGCCACCTCTTCTTCGTTTTGCTTTTCTGTCCAAGGCTCTTTCGGAGCGGAATGAATTCTACTTTGCAGGTATTTAATACAACGATCCTAAGCAGTAGGAGATGACATGCGACTATATGCTATAACAGTAACAATGATTTTTGAAAGACATTTTCGGCCGGGAGTTTGATCAGAGCCCTCTTATGTTTGTCAGACGAGGGGAATTCATTTAGCCATATATATCCCTCATATATCCCTCACTGCTTCCTCAACGTGGTTTAAAAGCCAGGCTAGGGGCCTTCTCAGCCTTTCTTTCAGCAGATTCTGATGCTTCAGCTTCTTCATACTTGTTATTTTGAAAATAAGCCTTGGCTTAAGACTTTAAATATGCTTTTTTTGGCGGAATGAAAGACTCAAACTTTCCCTATATGGGAAAATATCCTATTTTCTTTGTAGTTCCAAGGCGGTCCATTCGAGGCAATAAGGAAGGCTAAGTAGATGTCTTTATCTGGGGAAGTGAGTTTGCTTACGCTATTGGGAGTTCACCTCCAGCTCTTTCCTCTCCTATTAAGTCGAGTGCTTCTGCCCCTGCTTCTGTTTTGGATGGGTATTGAGAAGGAGTGGAAGTTGCAATCATAAGCTGAGCACATTCTGTTCTCTTGAGAATTGTCAACCATATAGTTGGGGTTGCTTTCGATGATGTCGATCCAAGCAATCCAATTAAAGTTGCTCTAACTGAGTTAGCCTTGTTTCCATTGTTTAGTTTAGCTTTTGTGTAAAAGAAAGTAAAGGAGTCCCCCCTTATCTTGGGTCAAGGGAGAAAGGACTAAAAGTCTGGAGGTAAGTCAATTCTCCTGGCAGTGAGGAGGGACTTTCATAAGGCAGTGTATAAGGATATATACCATTTGAGAGCTTGAAGTTTTAAGATGACTATTCCTACCCTGTCTAAGGTGTGTAGGATTTCTCCCAATAGTAGGGGGTCCCCCCCAGTTCTTGTTCACCTGATAGTATACTCGTATCAGTAGTAGTTCTACGAGAGCCATATGAGTAGTGAATAGTTTCCTTCTTGGTATAAGGCGACAGAGGCGAGAAGGGTCGGTAAAGTTCTATTTAAAGCACAAGGGATAATGTTGGGGCTAGATAGTTGGCACTAATTGCTAGATTTCTTTCCATGTCTTAGCACTTTCCCTCTTAGAAGGTTTATCGGGAAGGTCTAACTAGATAACTTTTCCCGAGGTTTTAGTTGCAGTGAATGAAGATTTCTTCTTTAAGGGAAAAGGTCTATCAGCAGTTGCAGAAGTTGCACTTTCTTTCTTGGTCCCGGCCCCGTATCAATTGGCCTTGCCTACTTCAATGCCAATGCCTGGTAAACATGTAGAAAAGACAGTTGAGAAGGCGGGCGCTCTTTTCATCCAACTAGAAATATCATAAGAGAAGAAATCTCTGACGCCTAAAACTCCCATGCCTTTCTTGGAAAAACCAAGGCCATTTCCGACAAGTCTTTCTTCATTTTTTGGGGGGAGCAGAGTAGTCCAAAAGTCAACCACACAAAATGATTGTTCTAGAATGTCTATTCCTCACAATTGCTCCTTGTGATGCAGCAGAACCATGGCAATTAGGATCTCAAGATGCAGCAACACCTATGATGCAAGGAATTATAGACTTACATCACGATATCTTTTTCTTTTTGATTCTGATTTTTGTTTTCGTATCATGGATCTTGGTTCGCGCTTTATGGCACTTCCACTATCAAAAAAATCCAATCCCGCAAAGAATTGTTCATGGAACTACTATCGAGATTCTGTGGACCATATTTCCGTCTATCATCCTGATGTTCATTGCTATACCATCATTTGCTCTTTTATATTCAATGGACGAGGTAGTAGTAGATCCAGCCATTACTATCAAAGCTATTGGACATCAATGGTATTGGACTTATGAGTATTCGGACTATAACAGTTCCGATGAACAGTCACTCACTTTTGACAGTTATACGATTCCAGAAGATGATCCAGAATTGGGTCAATCACGTTTATTAGAAGTGGACAATAGAGTGGTTGTACCAGAAAAAACTCATTTACGTATTATTGTAACACCTGCTGATGTACCTCATAGTTGGGCTGTACCTTCCTTAGGTGTCAAATGTGATGCTGTACCTGGTCGTTTAAATCAGACCTCTATTTCGGTACAACGAGAAGGAGTTTACTATGGTCAGTGCAGTGAGATTTGTGGAACTAATCATGCCTTTATGCGTGCGCCCGGAAACATAGGCCGACTGCTGAGCCCACTCTGGCTCAGCCGCACCACCCCAGGGTGCGCCCGAGAAGCAAGCTATTACAGCGAGCGGCTGGAGCAGTATGGAGCCGAGGAGCAAGGCAGTAGATAAGATAGAAGAAGGGGCCAGGCTCCCGGTGGAGGAGAGGAGACGGTTAGGATAACGAACTTGAAACGCGGAGCCCGAGCGGCCGGCGAGCGAGTGGTTAGTGGTCAATAGCGCCCTAGTTGATGGCATTCCTCTCTGCGGCTGGCACTCGAGGAACCACGGGACACTCCATACAGAGCAAGCAAGTCTTAGGGATGAGACGCCCGCGCAAGGACCTCAATTCTCATTAGGAGGTCAAACCAAGGACCTATGGAAGTCGGGGCTACCCCGTCCCCATGGGCAACGCAACAGTGTCCCTGAGGGAGGAGTTTAGAGGCCTTATAGTAGCACGGACTTCTTTTTCTTTCTAGGTCATGCGAAGGGGGCCAGTCCAAGATCGTACTGTTCCTCTACAAAGACAAGAGACGCTCTCAACGGCTAGGCGCCACTCTCTTTCTGAGTTATTCCAGCTTCTTTATGATTTCGTGCCGCGGTGAACAAACAAAAAAAAGAGGGCCGTCTCGGCGGAAGGAGAAGGACCTGCAACGGCAGAGACTGCTGACCCTCTTCTTGTCTTGTTTTTAGCCGTATGTTACGAGTCCGGGAAGCCTCCTCAATTTGAGGGATCCCTCAAAATAAAAATTGAGAAGTCAAAAACCTTCCTCCTGCTAATCCGGCCATTTCCGAACCTGTCTTTCTCACCCTATTCAATTCAATGGAGGACTTCTCAATTCTTGCGATTCCCAACTCCCTGAGCTTATTCTTATTATATATTATTATCAATTCAAAAAAAGGGTTAGGGTTCCAAACGGCAAATATAGGTTCAATGATCTCTTTCTTCGATAGACCGGTCCGGCGCCCCGCGTGGTTATATTCGTACATGTTCCGACTCGCCGGTCATTATGGATATAGTGGCATGGCGAGTCAAAGGGGGGGAGTTCTTCTGAAAAAAATGGATCGATGGGAACCCAACATCAACATAGCAGAGTGGCCAACCAAGCCAAGAATCATCGCCCGAGAAAGCAAGGTAAGCAAGGATCGTAGAATATAAAATTCCCCACGTAGCGGTAAGAAAAGAAGCAAAGGAAGGAGAAGCTCTTCTTCCATTCCTCAAATGACTCTTTTCACGAACCCGCAGCTATTGAATCTGCTGCAATTAGCTCTCCAGGGAGCGACGGAACTTCCAGATTCACTTCTTTCGGAGTGAAAGAACCAAAAGCAAAGTAGCCAACAAGGGCCTTAGTCCTTCTGAGATGCCGATAATCTGCTACATTGGTCCACCCGGGCTTTCTCCGATTTTCTAAAGGGATTTCCCCTGGGATTCGACCTCACTGCTGTCAGCCTAGTAAGAAGGGCATTCGCGGGCAGCTTTCGAGAAGGAATAAGCGGTCTTAGGCCTTCAGTTCTTACGACTGTGAGTTTGATTTCCTATCAGACTAGAAGCAAGTCTAGCGAAGTCACCTCGGGATGAAGTTTTGAGTTTTTTTGAACACCCGGCAATCGTAGAGAAGACAGAGCAGTGGAAATTCTCTCTCCTATCGTAAGGCAGGCTGTAGCTCTAGTTCGACTAGCGTGATTGATGAACATGGGCAGCAATTAGTGAGAGTCGGTTGCTGTTCTTGCTTGAGTCGACGGTTCACCCTTGGTTTCAGCTACTGTGATCTTTTCCGCTGCTATTGATGTTGGAGGCATAAGCGCAGCTATTTCATATGCTGCAAAGTAAGTAGTATTTTTGACCGGGGAATGGGAATTCTCTTTCCTAGGGGACGAGCGAAAGGCTGATTAGTCTTTTCGAAAGAAAGTTGCTAGGCGTGCTAGCATGTTAAGTTAATGGTAGCATAGTCTTGGAGGAAGAAAGCGATGTGATGTCTTCAGTTGCTTGCTCTTTTTCCCTTAAGCGAGTTCGGGCTCGGGTAGGCAACTCACCAGGAATAGTCTACAGAAGCGATAGGCCAATTGTAGTTGATCCCGTCTCAAGGCCCATCTCTGACTTAATAGCCTAGCCATATCGGAGGCTACCCAGCTACAACAACAAAGAACGAAGCTTTTCCTGTTCACGACTCTGCTGCCATTTCATCCGCTACAGTTAGCTCGAAAGCGAATTCAGTCACCCCAGGGTCTCAATCCTAATAAAGGGATAAAGTGAAGTATGCCATTACTCTCAGCTGTTCACTCTTGATCAAATTGTTTCCGGGGTGGAATTTCCCTTCTTTATATGGTAGAGCGTAAGCTAGTCTTTGTGGAATCTCCGCTGCAGTTGTTCACGAATCCCTTTCAGGGGTGAAGGAAGAATCCGGTGCTATTGGACTGCCTGAAAGCTTTCCTTGGCACGAACGGTAGAAGAAGAAAAGGAATACGGGGATTAGGGCAAATGAGTGAGGAGTTCAATAAGCCAAGCTTCTCCCCTGGGTCACGAAGATCTAAGTAAGGAGGGAGTTCTAGTGACTAGCTTGAAGTGGCGAATGCTCTTTCTTCCTATCTGGGAATCATAGCCTAGTCTGACTCATCGAAGAGAGATCCCTACTCTGATTGCTTAAAAGCGAGTTCAGTCACCCGAGGAGAGAGGCAACTCACTAAGCGAAGAAGAAGACGGTGCTTGCTATAGTATAGAATTCGAATATCTTATTTTAGGAATAAGCCCGGTGGCGTCTAAGCTCTCGGAGAATACCAGGGGAGATCACACTCTTGTTCAAAGGAGAATGGCCGTAACTAAGCCCAAAGAAAACAAAGGCGCGAAGCGAAGGGATTGGATTTCACCTATGATCAGATCAGTGGGCAACCATAGTGGACTTTTTTCGTGGTGTTGTTGACGTTGTTGAAAGCGAATTTTGTTGTAAGCCTCGCTTTTCGGAGCTGCTCCCAGCTTACACTATGGTAGAGGAGGTGCCGTGAAGATCTAGGTGTGTGAGCAGTACGAGCTGAAAGGCTCCCATACTGTTTGGAGGGCAGGGGGCATAGATGCCAAACAAACCTGACCCCTATCTATCGTCGTAGAAGCTGTTCCTAGGAAAGATTATGGTTCTTGGGTATCCAATCAATTAATCCCCCAAACCGGGGGAGCTTAAGCGAAAAGAAAAGAGTAGGGTGAGGGGGAAGCCACTAAATGGAAGGCTTCGCTCGCTCGCTCCAACGCTCGTTTAGTAGACAGCGAGTGGAGTGCATAAGCCCCTTTAGAGATAGGGGCGAGTACTACACGAGCTCGTAAGTCAAGTACGGAACGAGCCTTGTCTACGAAGCAGAGCACCCTCATCTTGCTTGCTTCTGGCAAAGCTTCTAGCACTAGATAATAGGCATTCTGGTATGGCAGGAATACCACTTTTTAGGTCGACCACTACATAGGAGCGATAGCGAAGCCAAGCCGTATAAAGGTGAGCAGCCCAACTAGCAATAGCAAACGGCCTACTTATAGCCCTATACGCCCCTTAGAAAAGCGCCCACGGGTAGTGAGACTTTCTATCTATTAAAACCGGAGTACCCATACATGATGCAAAGGTGTTGAGAACATCGTCATTCTAAGACAGAGAATTCCATCCGGTTCGGGAGCTCCAAGGAGGAAGAAAGAGGATTCGGATGAAGAATAAGAAAGAGAGAACGATGCCGAGGCTGAAGTCGAAGTTCAAGCTAAAGAAGGTGCCTAAGTTGAAGCTTAAGTCGATGCCAAAGTTCTTTAACCAGTTCCTCAAGGACAGGACAGGAAAGGTCTTAAGGTGCTTTACCTCCAATGGGATCGCCATGACCTGCCTTAACGGAGCTCCAATCAGTCGCTACTCGCTGGAATGAGGGTAGGACCGTCGATTGGTCGTTTCACTACCTACGCAATAACCGATCCTCAGACGGAGCCATACCAGTTCTCTTTTCTGTTACCGAAACTTGCTAGCCGACACCGGCTACCGCAAGAGAACTCAAATCGCCTGTAAGAGAAGAAGGGAGGGTATAAGGCAATTATAACTCGATGGTTTATGGGGCACTTTCAATAGCTAAAAGTCAAACTCAAAATGCAGGGAATTACCGCTCCGTGGGCTCGAAGGCAAAAGGAAAGCTTTCTTCCACTCTTGCTCCGATCCCAATAGGAGAAAGAGCTAGCACTTTGATGGCTCCGTGTGGTGATTACCCTGGGGTTCCCCTGTTAGGACCTTGGGATGCATTAACTATGCACCAGGAGACAGATCGGGTCAAAACAGTTCATTCCTATGACCCATGGGTTGAGTCAGTTGGAGTTCTCTTACGAAGAGGAGGGAGCCGTAGAACGAGTCAAAGAGGTGGCCAAGGCGTGGAAGCAGACACACCGGATAGCCCAGCCCCTGGGAACTGCACTGGAGGGACTACTGAGGAATATCCTACCTGGCACGATCAACGTAGGAATTTATGACACCGTCAGTATATGGCCCATACGGAGCAGAGGATATCCGTGCAAAAGAATAAACTCGGTACGAAATTCAAAAAGAAAGCGAGTATGACTGAGCTTGAATGGAGGATCGGGAAAAAGGCTGGAGAAAGAGCAAGGTTCGGAAACTCCGGCGGTATATCAATCAAGCAATATGAGAAGTGGGCAGAAATCAACCAGCGGCTAGGGAAGACATAACCATTTATGGCCGATGAGATGGGTAAACTCAGAAAAGGCCCTGCAAGCTCATCTGAATAAGACGACTACTCAGCTCAGAGAGTCGGAAACCCTCGAAGTCAGATCTGGCGTGAAATCCAGGGATACATTGAAAGCTAAAAGGGCGGGGGACGGAGGTGAATTCGCTAATTTAGGCTTTTTAGTCGGATTCTCTAAGGTGCACTTGCTTGAAAGCGGCTTGCAACTATATATAAGACAGACTGGCTTTCTGAAGAAAAGGAATTGGTTTGGCTACTGTCACTATTGACCAACAACCGGAATGTTAGGAATGAATGGTACCCTTTGCCCGTTGGAAAGCTAGTCTTCATAAAAGAATTCACTCTTGCCGAGCTAACAAAGGGACATTGCTATAATATGTCTTACCACCCCCTAACCTCTCTCTATCGGGAAAGCCTCTTTCTTCGGGTGAAGCTGTTCTTGCGCCGGGAAGGGCAGCAGCTAAGCTAATAAATGATGCGAATGCAAGGGTCTTTCAAAGCCATGAAAGAACTCGAAAAGAGGAGAAGCTCTGTCGTAGCAGGAGGTAAGATCAGACAGGGAAGCCAAAAGTCCACAGGTTCTTTTTTTTTCCAACTCTCTTTGGCTCGATGTAATTGACCAGCGGTTCTCTACTAGTTCGCATCGCTAAAAGCCTGAGACAACGACGCATTCCTCTCCCGCTTATTTCTTAGGCGAGTCACTTCGTACCCCGACCTAGCCCCACAGCTCTTTGAGTTTGGGCTTTGCCCGATGGTACGAATGCAGCAAGTCGACGTTCTCAATTCCGAACCCTGGTCAGAAGCCTCATTGGCAAAACTTGGTCCATTCACTTGTTCAACCAGCTAAAGCAATTGTATCTGGGGTACTAGTTTATCCTGCGAAAGCAAATGAGATGAGTGTCGCATTCGGGAAAGAGGTTCATCCGTGAGACTGCGAAAAGAGTATTTGGCCAACAACTCCAAATCGAAATTGGAAAACTGGTTCGAATCGTGTAGGTAAAGACACTTTCGTTTATCGTATGTAAACATCTCGAGATGCATCGTAGCCAAAATGAATAGGAGACTAGGGTGCGAAGCTGGTGAAGAAGTTGCATGAAGAGGCCCCATATTGGTATAAAGGCAGCTGATAAAGCACCCACTAACTAATAGCTACGACCCTTATAGGGGGTTCTTCTCTCGCAATTCCCCCTATATAAAATAAAGGCTGAGATCGGTCCCAGAATTCAATTGTTCGCAAGCTTTTTTTTTGATCGAATTTATAAATGCGAAAAGCAGGAGCAGCTGATTCGCCTAAGAGAGAAAGAAAGTGTTTGTGATCTATGCCTCTTAATCTTCAATCTCAGTCTCTGACGTCTTCCTACCGCTGCGCCCCTTTTTCTTTCTCATTTATCACTAAAACCTAGTGACTCGACATCTTTAGGCTTCTCATTGACGTAGAGTAGTCCATTTCTTCTTAGTCGTATGCAGGTCAACTTTCTTTCAATTGATCTCGCGAATAAGCCCCCGCTACGCCTTTCGAACTCACTCCATTCCATTATGTGCTAAAGGCTGCGGAATAAGAGCTCTTAGTTACGTAATCTCAAATATTGGATTGGCCTCTTTCAAGTGCTCGATCAGATATCTTTTCCGGTCGGCTATGTAGTTTTGGTCTACATCCGCCTAGCCTTTTCTTTGAAAGGCTAAGTTCTTCCCTCCACCTCCAAAAGCGAGTGAAGTCATTGCCGATGTCAAAGCTCCTTCTAGTTCTAGCAAAAAGAGATAGGAAATCTGCTACGGGTTGGGCTTGGCTTACCGACTTAGCATGCTTATCCGGCATTGAATGCTTAGCTCTATTCTTATGGTATTCCATATTTCCAAACAGCAGCTCCTGCTATTGTTGCTATTCATTTCGCTCCTTCGCCTGATTCATCTTCTGAGGGGTACACCTAAATAATCTGTAGAGGGGCGAAGCAGTTCGCTATTGTAGCTTCTCCTGTTCCCCGTTTTTTTCTGGCTAATGCGTAGGTGTTCTTGTCGGGAGGGTAGCCCCATTTTCGACAAACTGCGCCCAGAACTGATCTATATCATACCTAGCGCCTAGGGTACCTTTGTTCATATAGACGCAGAAAGCCGCTATCCTCTCCTATGCTCGCTTAGATGCTCGTTTGTTCACTCGTTTCCAGGTATTTCACTCGCTTGCTGACTCGCTCAATCGCTCGACAACTCTATATCTATATGCTGGAAGCCAACGAACAGCCAGGGATCAGCTAAGATAGATCTTCCCATCTAGGTATGGAGATAGATTGCTTACCCATTCAGAATGGGTAGTTTTTCACTGGTAATCTAGATATATAAGATGCATCCTCCAACTAGTATTCAAACTCCTGTTCGTGGATTAAGGCAGTTCCTTTCCGTTAATGAAATCTCTCTTGCCAATCCTGATTACTCTTCTTTATAGAGTAGCTGTCCCAAGAGGGACAGTATACGGTCATTTTATCCCAGAGACAGACGCCACATATCTAACTAACTGGTCATATTCCTTATACTGATGCCTTCTATTGATGAAAGAACCAATCCGAAAGTCCCACTGCGCTTTCTTCCTGCAAAGAAGACATTCTATTTCGAAAGGTTAATTGATACAACCTGCCCCCTAGTTTTGTTTTTGATTCTATTTATCCTTTTTTGCCAGCCTTCTCTCTCTCAGAACAGAAGAGAACAACCACAGGAATGAGGAAACTCGTAGAGGGATGTTGAATGCTTGCTGGAAATCCCGCCTTTCTTCCAGATGCCTATAGCTATAGTAAAGCCTTGTTTTCTCAGTCCCTTGAGAGTTCAAGTAGCTCCAACAGTTTTCTTAGATAAGCTACTTCGTAAGCAAGTGCCAAAGAGTCTTTCTTTCCCGAGTGTGAGATAGAAAGTAGGGCCCTGTAAAGAGAGTTTTTCTATAGCTAGTTAACGTTCCAGCACCAATAGACAGTGCCGGAGAAAGCGATCGTATTCCCCATTGCCTCGAAGGTCTTCAGGTAATTGAGTCGTTGGAAGCATGCCATAAAGTCCTTGACGGGGAAATAACATCAGTTAGAACGCTTGCCTCTTTTCTGTAGTATGTCCTTAGAGCGAGAGTCTAGTTTGTACACCTAGAGGACGCCGGTTCGGTTCCTTGGTCTAACCGGAAAGGAAAGAGAAAGGCTGCACATGAATCTGACTCTATCAATTTGATTTTTCCTCTTGCTTTTGGTGAATTACCGGTGCTTGATGCAATAACCGGTGTGACAGTAGTCACTCTTGGTCTTCTATCCCTTATCCCTAAATCCCTAACCGCGGTTGAAAACCCAGTGTTAGCAAGTTATAATATCCCTTGTTCTCGTAACCGGTACTAGTCCCGTAGAAGCTGGAACTCTTGCCGCTGTTCTTGGTGAGTGAATAGCTATGAGTGCCTAAATTAGTGGATTGACTGCTTGACTCCTTAGCCTTGGCGGCTCCAGTCTTTCTTGGTGTGATCGTATCAGCTGTTAAGGGAATATCACCAGTTGTTGGAATCAGAGCTCAGGGAGAGAAGAAGAGCTTTGGAACCTTTTAAATAGGGCAATAGCCCGAGCAAGAGAAAAAGGAAGTGACAGAGAGAACTTTCACTAAATAAATGACTTGTCGCATAAGTAGCGATCCGCACCAATGGTCTAAAGAAGGTGTAAATGATCCAAAGGGAAAAGTCAAAGAGGGGTTTACCCTCGACCACAAACAAAAGGAGAGAATGGAGTCATTCCGCGAGGTTAGATGTTTGAAAAGATAAATGTTGCCATTCTGTTGCACGCAATCCTTCTTTTGCTAAACAATTATTTACGGTTCGATTTGGAATCGAATGAAAGGATTGGGCTTTGAGCCTATAGATAGAGGGAGTGAAAGACCTTTGAAGAGTACCATATCCAGGTGATAGGCTTTCGTATAGTAAATAAGGTCTCTCTTCCCGCACTCCGACCGACAACTAATAAATTCCCATCGGTTGATACCATGGTCAAGTAGCGTAGCTGGGCTGATGTCGGGACTACTGGTGTAAGCGCATTGGAGCCTTTCTTTCCTAAATCAATAGTATGAGTTGGAGGAAGGGGAGAAGGGATGAGTGAGGGTTCAATTCTTTTCCGGAAAGAAAGGTAAGGTGCGGAGCGGCAATCAAGATGGCAAGGAAAGTCATTGATAGAAAGATTGCTACTAACGCTTCGCTAATGAGAGTTGGGAGTTGAGTTGGCTTACGTTCCTGTGTTAAATAGCTCCGATTCTCTCCGAATAAGGGAGAAATAGAAAGAACTGGGTAAGGCTGAACTCTTCTGGTAGTAGTAATGCTAAAGTTTCTTTTTCCTCGGTAAGCATTATCCGTGAAATGAGTCATTTCCATTACTGTTTTAACTCCAAAAGAAAGAGAAATCGTAGTCCCACAGGATTCAATGAAGCTATGCCTTTTTCCTCTGCTTAAGGACTCTAAGGATATTAATTCCTTTAGTTAGAGAGCTGAATGGAAGGGAAGTCAAGGAAGGAGAATACGGAAGTTATAGACTACTCAGTCAATAGATCTTAGAGGACTGGGCACTGTGCAATCTATTAGTACAAGACTGGCTATTGAAGTCAGAGACTCTACTTATGCTTGCGGAGGGATGTAAGGACTACTTTGATGAATATTTCATTCTTTAGCTCCTTTCTTTATCCGATCCTGCCCGAAAGGAAAAAGAAAAAAATCAGTCATGAACCAAACCCCAGTTTTCAGGCTCTCATGAAGCCTTAGGGCGAAAGCTATTATTCCTATCACATTGGGAACTTCGCTCACTTCCTAAAACACTGGAGACTGAGGCGCATTCGCAACAATACATCTATGACTAGAGAATTAGGTATAGGAAGAATAGATCTAGCAAATCATCAAACTATTAACACTTCCAATACCCGTACCTGCACCCATACCATCAACTCAAAGGAAAACCATTTTGTCACCACGGAGCATAACTGCAACTAAAACTATTACCAGAAAGACAACTATACTGGCACGCCACCTATACGGGCACGCGTACTCTTTCCAAAGCTAAAAGCACCTCCTACACTTGAGAACTACTACGCATTGGAAACGAAGCAGATAGTCACCATTACCATAAGACCAGCGACCAACTAATGGTTCTTTTCTTACTTAAGACTCATGGAAAGGAAGAAGAGCGATTGACTCTACTGACAAGATGGGTGGATTCCCAACATTAGCCAGCCTATTAGATACTAAACCCTACTAGCCAATTGCAACCCTAGCTGCCAAAGACTTGCGAATACTCATGTTCTTTGGTACCCTGCTAAGGGTGGGTCAATCCTACTAAGAACCATGCTAAGGCTTCGGGCGAGCAAATGAACTAATGGGTGAACAGCTTGCGGGGAAGACCCGCCCTAAAACTAGATAAAGAAAGGTAGAACACTAGCAATACTGGGGAATTTCCCTGATAGACAGGTAACTCAAAATCTGAGTCGGGAGGGAAGGCTAGTAAGACCTCCAGCAAAGGAAAAAGAGACAAGTAAACCCCTGGTAGTTACAGGACGATCCTTCGCCGCGAGAACCAATATCGGGGGAGCTACCAATATGGAAAAGAGAGAATGGTTGTCACGCATGCGGGAAAGACTCAAAATGAAAGCAAGCAACTAATAGACTTCGCGAACCCCTGACAGTACTCTATCTCGCACGCAGACTACTGACGGAAACAATACATACTAGCCATACGAGTTCGGTTCACCTGCACTGACAGCCGCTTAGCAACTAAGCCCTAATAGACAAAAATCAACCAATAGCTGAAAAAACCAATAAATACAACCTTCTAATGTCGTCTAACTTCCTTCTCTTCTGTATTAGATAGGCTTGAGGGCTCTACTCAAGAGAGGGGTGAGTGAGCAAGGCTGACTTGTGTAGGAGAGAGGTCCATTGCACAAGTGCCACGCGGGCAAGTTAGCTAGGCAAGCTAGAAGTCCGTGACAACTGGTATCAGAGCGAGGTTGTGCTTAGAGCCATGGCATCCTCAAAGGTTACTGACCCAAGGCCATCTGACGATCAACCTAAGAAGAGGTCCAAGTCAGCGGAACGTGTAGCATTGGAGACAGGTGTTGGAGAATTGAAGCTCAATGTGGGGGATGTTAACTGTCTTTCTTGAAATAGTCGGGGCCTACCTATAAGAGTAAGGAGAAGAGTAGTTCTCTAACCTAGAGGATAAATTAGGGGTAATCCCTAGCCTGTAGCGAACAACCATCTGGTAAGAGGTTGTTCACTCCCGCACATGATGTCTCTCTTAGTGCTTAGGCAGATCATATTGGGCTGGTTGCCCGGATCCCCGAAAGTGGGCGCTCCACCACTGTTTTTTGCAATTTGTAGGGACCCCCTTCCCGGAAAGCCTACGGGTTTCCCAGAGAAAGAAAAGAGACTCCTGCAAATCCTGGATGGAGAGAAGTGTCGCCTTGAGTCAAAGCACGCCTTTGCACCCACCTTTTCAATTCAAACTAACCTCGGGGAGCTAAAGGAGGAGCGAGTTATAGCCACTTTCAGGGATGTATTCAAGGCCGTCTCTCCAGGAACATTGTACTCGATATGAAGAGTATGCCTCGTGCCATTCCTAAACAATAAAATAGAAGAGGATGTACTCCCAACTATTCCCTAAGAGATTATGGCATGCTTTTCTCGCGAATAGGAGGAGAAGGCTCCTGGCGAGTGTACCCTATTATTAGACGCAGAAGCTTCATCCGTCAATCCGCATGGTATCCGCTAAGAAGGAAAGCCAAGGGCGCCCCGCTCCGTCCCACTGTTCAATACCCAAATGAAAGTACACAAGCCAAGACTCGTAGCGTCATTGCCTAAACCTTTCCTTAAGTCACTTTTCGAAAGGGGCTTTCGGCCCGTGGACCCAGGCACCGATGGGTAGGCGGAATCCGACTAGGGTGGAGACGACGAAAAGAGGGAAGGCTTAAATAAATAATCTGGTATAGTAAGCCATTCTTACTTCCTTAAAGAAAGAATAGTCAACATCGCGGAAGTAATGAATACAAGAGCGTGAAACCGCCCCCAGCACGAAGAGTGAGATCTTGCCTGTCTTATTCTTTTCTGTATGCTCGCCAGTAGCAGTAGCCTTGAAGGCCATCCGTTCTGCTGCCAAACCATAAAAAAAAGCCTACTTCAGGAAGATTCCGAATCTCTTTTCACTTTTCAGGCAATTGGAAAGTTTGCAGAACCTTGAAAAAATACGAACTGTCGAGCTACTCTGTTGGGGTTGTATCATACCAAAGTGCCTCTAACTTGTCCCACACCATCTTTATATATTACATACTATGCCCCTCTCAGATACCTTTTGGTGTACATTCTTGCGAAGAGGACAGATAGGCTAAAGAGAGGTTAGTGCTAGTTAGTCTTAGAGAGCTTGCTGGATGAGAGCAGAGCAGACTAGATTGAGTTCCACTTCCATATTCCAGTTTACATAGGGCTAATGGCTGGCTTCTTTGTCTAGTCCTACCTCTTCCCCCTAAGCTCTTAGTTCCATCCATACACACCTCTTCTCTCTAACAAATAAGCAAGTAAACCACCTTAGTCAAAGTTGTCAGAGACTTTTGATTGACTTTTCGTTCCGGATCTCTTGTTATCCTTTGAGTGGTGGCTGGTAGGCGGGAGACCTATCAATCCTTACTTAAAGGGGAGAATAGCAGAGATGGTCAGAATGCCTCAAAATCGATTCGATTTCCTTACGGCGAGAAAGGATTGGACGGTGAATTTTGAAGCCTGAAGAATAAGATTCTTTCAAATATACAGAAGTAGTCGATGACTAAAAGGCAAGTCCGACGGCAAGGGGTCTTGTCTGGTATAGAACCAGAACAAGGCTTTAAAGGATAGGGGGAGTTGTTTTCCAGTAGCAGCTTTCTTTTTCCTGGCTGAGTAGTTTCTCAAATTCCGAGAAGGGTGGTGGATGGGAATAGATAAGTAAGCATGCGAGTACATTGTTTCAGACGCCGAAAAAGTGAAATCACCCACCGAAGACGCATAAGAATAATCCGATGAATCATACATAGCATAGGGATGAATCATTCCTAAGAACCAGAGTCTAGGGGGGCTGCTCTTTCCCAATCCGAACCAGCGGAATCCCAATCCGAACCAGCGGAATAGGCCTCTTCCGGTCCGGGTCGGAAGGCTTCCTTCAGTGAGTGCGCCTGTTCAACTTCAACTCTTTCAGATGCCGAATCTGAAGAAGCAGCTGCCACTAGAGAAAGATAAGTATCAGCAAAAGCCGAATCCGAAGACGCATCTGCACCCAAATCACCTAAAGCAGAAGTCTTCATCCTAGACGCCACTGGTACTATTCATCTATACTATATATGGATGACTCCTGCTTTCTCCCCAATGGAATGATCTGGACCCTTGCGAAAGGACCTAAAAATCCGACGACCTTGACTGAAAAGCTCCCAATTAGGTCAGTAGCTGGCCGAGTAGCTGATAGACCAAATAAGCACAGTAGCTGTTTAGAGCCGAAGGAGCTCTATTTGGGATTCCATAGCCTACGCACTTGCCTTTAGGGGATCGAAGTTGGATGAATCTCCAGCGGTTCCTTCCATCGGCGTCATCTAACCACGTTAGCAATCCAGAATAACTGGAAGCTCGAAACGACCGGTCAAAGGAATTGATCCGTTTAGTTCTGTTCTTCTCCTAGTTTTATAGCACACCCATGTAGAGGGATCTTTCCGACGCTAAGCGCGCTGCATCTCCTGTCCAAGTGAAGAATATCTTGTCCAAGTCCAACATTTCTACCACTTACAAGTTGAGAGATGTTCCATTCCCAATGGCAGAAGAAGGATGCAACTTACGATTAAATCGGTGTTGTTTACTCCCGGCATGTTCAATAGTGATATTTGGGCCATTGAAAGAGCACCCGATGGTAAACCATGGGTTACTGACATCAGGGAATATATTGAACACCAAACGTATCCCGAACATGAACGGAAAATTAGTTGAAGACAATCAGGAGGTTGGCAATGTAATTCGTTGTGTGTGGGGGCGATCTCTATAAAAGCTCCTACGATGGGATTCTACTTTGATTTTATGTGTGAAAGAGGAAAGAAAAGATTCGGGAAGATGCCCACAATGAGGTCTGTGGTCCCCACATGAATGGGAGAATCTTGGCCAAAAGATCATGAGGCTAGGCTTTTACTGGATAACAATGGAGAACGATTGCCATCAGTACGTTAAAAAGTGCCACAAGTGTCAGATTCATGCAAACTTGATTCATGTGCCTCCGGCCTTACTTCACAATCTTACCTCTCCATGGCCATTTTGCACATGGGGAATTGACATCATCGGAAAGGTGACACCCCACAAATGGACACGAATACATCTTAGTGGCAATTGATTACTTTACCAAATGGGTGGAAGCGGCATCTTATCGAACACTGACATCGACTAAAGTGGCCAAGTTCATTAAATAAAACAGAATCTGCAGATATGGAGTACCACACGAGCTAATTTCAGATCTGGGATCTCATTTCAAAAAAAAAAGAAGTTGAGCAGCTGTGCATTCGGTATCAGATACAACAGCACAAATCCTCGCCGTACAGGCCTCAGACCAATGGAGCAGTGGAGGCAGCAAAGAAAAAAAACAAAACATAGGTCAGATCCTGCTGAAGATGACAGACACATATCGAGATTGGCCCGAAGAGTGGCCACTGGCCCTGTGGAGGTATCGGACCTCCATTCGGACTTCCACCGGCGCTACTCCATACTCCCTTATTTATGGGATGGAAGCAGTGCTACCTGTTGAATTGGAAGTTCCATCCCTTAGGGTCGCCCTGGAATCTGAAATACCGGAAGCAGAATGGACAAGGGGCAGGTTTGAGCAACTGAATCTGATAGAAGAACAGAGGCTGAAGGCACTCCACCAAGGGTTATCAAAAAAGGATTGCCAAAGCCTTCCAAGGTAAAGATCAGACATGTGCAGGGGATCTGGTGTTAAAAGATAATCGGGCTCCTCCCCAGGATCCTAGAGGAAAGTTCAAGCCCAATTGGGGTGAACCCTATGTAGTCAAAGAAGTTTTGCCAGGCTTTCGTTCTTTCCACTAATTGCCCTCCGTTTTTTTGTTACTAGTTGAAGGGAATTCCACTCGTTATGCCTTTCACTCCTCCATAAAGAGCGAGTCAAAGCTTCAGTCTTGAGTTTTTTGCTTTCCTTGCTAGGTCCAATAGGCTGAAAGGGGGTGAGGGCTTGTTGCTTCAAGAAAACCTACATGGCTGGAAAAAGGGGCACAGACAGAGAACCACTCTGAGTCTTTATTCCCCGTTATTGAGAGTCCCATGCGCCCTAGTCTTCTTTCTTTGAAGACATTTTGGAATTCGCACCTTTGGGCTATGACGGTTCTTAGCTTCCCGGGACGGGACTAGCCGACTCAAGTAGGAACGAGGGGTATAACTATGACTACTATACGATAAATGCTTTCCGCCCAACCCCCGTACAAGGGGGCTTACCAAGGCTTACCGAATTTCTTCAACGGCCTATGTGCTACGATTAGGACTTGCGGCTTTACCGACACTGCCGCTTCTCCTTTCTCCCCAGCCTCGAAATGAGGCTATTTACCTTCTCTACGACCACAGACTGAAGTTAGAAGATCCACCGGAGATAGTCCTTTCTTTGACCTACCTTGACTTTAGTGGGTCTACGAATCCGCGGAGGGACAAGTCTGCTAGTGACCAAGCATCGAGTCAAGATAGGAGCAACCCCCCCATTCCAACCAACCTATCAAAAAAGTTTTCACTAGGTTTTATCGGGAAGAGCTCTATTGGAGCATTTGGGCGGGAAGCCCTACAGTAATGGGATCCATTACTTGACTTGTGAAGCCCTGTGCTCGAAGCAAAATCAGATTACTTGCACAAAGAAAGTGACCAAAGAAATATTCAAAACTTCTCAAAAGGAAGCCCAATTTCCTGAACATTGCCTCGGTAGAAGCAAACCCAACTAATACGCAAGCCCTCGGTCACCGAGCCGACCTCGTCCGCTCAGAAGGACACAACCCCGGCCAGCCTTCCGAATTAGACCCCCGCTACCACAAAGATCACTGCCCAGCCACCGCTGGAGCAACTGAGCAAAATGGAGAAAATTCGGTTGAGGACCGGGGAGATAAGGGAAAGAAGAGAGAAGAAAAGGGAAGGTTCTCTAGAAGATTTGCTTGGAGCTGTTCACTTTCACTTGGTCGCCTGCTTTCTTGAAACCTCTTTGCTTGCGGGGGGCAGGAGGGGAAAGGTCTGAGAGAGCGCTTCGCGAAAGAATCGTGTGGCGCGGTGAAAAGTTTCCCGTTGGGGTTTCCGACCCTCCAGGTCTCCACCTACTTGTGGAAGAGGTGGGATTCCTTGATATGTTGGTGTCAAGGCAGTCGAAGAAGGCCACAAGTGGAAGCAACCGATGCTTTGATCATGACTCCTTGCTGCCAGTCCGTGCTTGCTATCATGCTGGCAAAAGCAGGGGTTTCGGTCAGTTTTACCTACTATTGGATTTGAACCAATGACTCTCGCCGTATGAAAGCGATACTCTAACCGCTGAGTCAAGTAGGTCAAGCTGAGTCAAGTCAGAGAAAATAGACCCATATAAGAGAAAGCGTTATCACTATAGGAAATGAAGCAGCGGCTAGCACGCTAAGCTAAAATCAACCACTTGGAGAACGCGGAGCCTTTCTTTCTCGGTCGTCTGTCTTAATAAGTGGATTCCGATTCATGCGGTCGTTCTCTGCTGCATTGGTCTTTTCATTCCCCACTCGCCACCCTAACAAAATGTTTCCACTATATCTCAGGAGGGAAGTACGGCGGGTCCAAGTAGGAAAAAATGCACTAAGAAGTAGGGTATACAACAATGGATCAATTCATTCAACAAAATCCGTTCGGATCAGACCAGGATGAATGGGATTGGTCTGACCTCTCGCTCGGATGTAAGACTCCCGCCGCCGACAGATGCCCCATGCCACCTTTCGTGAACAGCTATGCCCGAGAATGAATGAATTGTGATATAGCGCCAAATAAGCCACAGCTCTATTCCCGACTCGAAATCCATAAAAGACTTTAAGGGAGAGAAAATAGGGGGCCCTATACCATACATCCTGCTGCCTCGGGACGACTACACCTTACATCATAGCAGCACGACCAAATAGAGGCAGCAAGCAGCCCCTTGTATAGGTTGGGCGCTAGCGCTTTATATTAGACTAATAATATAGTTTCTTAATGTTGGGCTTTTCCCTTATTAGTCAAGTTGCTCGAGGCCGGAAAATTGGAATACAGTCTAGAGGATCTGGTCGAATGGTAGAAGAATCTATGGGTTCGTTAGGAATCGATAGTCGTTGTCTGGACATACGAGTCACAGCCGGCCGGGAAGAGGAGAGATCAACGACGAAGCTACTAGCTACTAGTTGGAAAGAAAAGGATAAGACCACCTTTCGTACATTTATACTGGTCCAGAATTCGAATAGCGAACGAAAGACCAGGAGATTGGATCTAGAAAGCACTTCCAGCAGGGTTTACGGCTGTGTGGCCCTCATTCAGCTGGAAGTAGGAAATCAATCCCGGCACGACCGATGACTTAGTCTTAGTCTCCTTCTACGCTTCGACTCAACCACCTACCTAACTTCTTAGAAAAGATCCGATAGATAGCAGCTACCTAAGGCGCTTAGGCGCCCTTCACCAATCACGTCATCTAGTAAGTCCTAGTACTATGTTCTCCAAGCTTGACTATAATAGAATAGGCAGTCCTTTTAGAGAACAGTAGTTGGGTTAGCTCTGCCTTGTTGTGATAGGGGGCTGAGGGGTGACCGATCCGGTCAGTCAAAAAATAGGTTAACAAAAAAAGGTGTGTCTGGTCTGGTGTAGCTAATGTGACTTTCTCGATCTATAGTTCCTCTTTCTTTCTCTCTTCTATTGACATAGGAAAGTATGGTTCTATTGAGCGTCCGCCCTCTACAAAGTGGTTTTTGAAAAGGTCTTTAAACGACTCTTCGTCTCCAGTTCCAAAACGTTTAATGAATGGCTTTATTCTCTGCCTACCACCCATGAAAAGAAAGACTACATAGGGCCCTCTCAGCCCGCCCTGATTCAAATACTATTCTTTTTCACTTTCTCCTACCCCGCTCACTGCCCTTCAGGCTTAAAAGCCTTTTCGTTGTCACCACTTACCCTTATCTATATGGCTAGTTTTCTAGCGAGATTTCTAGCTTTCATTAAGGCTTCGAAGCCCCTATACACAAACTAGACTATAGAGGTTGCCACCTTGAAAGGCGTATCGAAGGTAATATCGGTTGTATCTGAATGCCAATCTCGATATCAAAAAACTCCAAAGAAAGTCGTTTTCCTCTTCTTTTTTGTCTTTGATAGAAATACCTAGCAAACATCTAGGAAGTCTTTCGCAAGAAAACCGGGTTTAGGTTTAGAAAGGCTTTCTCAAGTCCATTCCATTGGGAGACATCAAAGACGTGAACTTATCGAAGCACATATTCCACCTTTCCTATCTCAAATTAGCTTTCTCTGGTGCAAACTCACGGATTCTCTTTCCTATTAGTACAGTTGTTATAAAATCTTGAAAGAAGTATGCCACCTTCAGGACGATAAAGGTTGCATCTTCAAGTCCTCGTGCCGAAAGTACGAGATTCACTTGAGTGTTCCATAGGGGAAAAAGGCTGAAAAGGAAGAAGGGGCCTAGCTTGCTTTAGGTCTTTCCCTTCCTCCCCCTTGGCTGGCGCCAGTACTTAACGTCAACTTGCTGTGTATTGGGTCGAAACTCCTCCCCTTTCTGCTTGAGCGGCCTTTGTCGAACCGAAACTTGACTAATAAATAGACTTTATGGATTGCTCGCTAGGTCTCCCATCTCTTAGCAGGAAAGGATCAGCCCCAGTGTCGTTTTAGTTCACCGGCGGTGGGATCGCTTAGTGTCTCAGGTGGCATTCTTTGGATGATCGGACTACCTACCCCCTAGCCCATTGAGTATATGAACCTAAACCAGTCACTTCTTCCTTATCTGTCGAGGCTACTAGCTATCGGCCTGTAAGGTATGCGTAGCTAATCATACATGTAGAGAATCTTTGACTGGGCTGGGTTATAGCGATGAGAGCAGCGGGGCAAATCCGAGGCTAAGACATGGGCATGTAGAGAGATAAACCACTGGATGGTAGGTGTCGTCCTGCCTTGATCCAGAGCCATTCGTTGATCCTGAATCACCAATATTCGTTTAAGCAGCACGAGTTGCACCGCCATCACCAATAGCGGGATAGGCAACTGAAGGAAAGCACGCTTAAGACAACTTTCGAACTGTCAAATTGGATAGTCCATTAGAACGACTAACTTGGGTGGAGATCCATTCAAGGCGATTCCCTATCCCTATAAATAAAGTCAGCAATTGAATTGAAACGTGTTTTTTGGAATCATTTCGTCATCAACAGTCAAGTCAGAACTACCAAGCTACCCCCTTTAGCCGGGTATTCACTCCTTGAGTCTCTCGTTGCCGATGTGAAGTATGTTTATTCTCTCCGCTGTGCCGGTGAAAAGCTTCAGTCGGATGCAACTTATGAAATGGAATAGGGAGAAGAAATAGCAGATAAGCCGCTTGAAAGTGCAAGTCTTCAGTCGGAGGCGTAAGCAGAGCTAAATGGTTGCTGAGCTGTGTTGAAGCCTATTCTTTTTGTTGATGGAGTCGGAGCTTAAGTCAGAGAATAATCGCCCTAAAGAGCCTGCCTAGTCCTTCTCGAATCCTGAGAGTTCTGTTCCATTTCGTAAGCGAGTCTTCAGTGTGAAGTACTTCCATTCGCCCCTCTCCTCTAATTGCAAGTAAGCCTGACTACTGGCAAAGCTTACTTAAAAGGGCTAATTTGTGCAAGGCACGAACGGTAGAAGAAGAACTAAGGAGGGTTAGGGGAGAAGAAAAGATAACTCAGAGCTTCAAGTAGCTTCCCAATGCTCGATGCACAGGAGAGGCGTTAGAACTATTAACCAGGAAACCTCCGGATATAGGGTTGACATTCTAACGTGAAAACTCCTTTCACCAATGATCTTTTTTGACCTCTTGACGGAAGATCTATCGACAAGGTGTCATTTCCTCAAATTAGTCTCTATTGGTTGATACTGTATATTAAATCTTTGACAACAGGGGACGCGAAGCCACTATCCAAACCTTTAGACTTCATGTTCCCGAAGGCAATGCCTTAACTCATAGCTTCAGGAAGTGAGAAAGGGTCCCTTAGGACACAAGAGTGAGGCGCAGCTACCCTCCAGAATAGAACTCATGCGAAGCAATCCTAACGAGAGACCTCCGAGTTCAGAGTTTCATTTTAGCTATCTTGACAAGAAAAAACCATAAGGAAAGGTTTAGGCTTGCCACTAATTCATCTCTAATAAAGACTTCATGTAGACAAAGTTGGAAACAAAAAAATAAATGCAGCTCAAGCAGAAGAAGCCCTCTTTCACACCCTTCTTCCCCCCTCAATGTGAGGAAGATAGGAATGTTGAGACCTCAAGGGCATTCGATCACAGAATCCATTGACAACGGATTTCACTACCATTCCCATTTTCGGGCAACTTTGACGCTCTCCTTTACCACTGCATGACTAGATCATACAGACAGACAAAAAGAAAAAAAAAAAAAGATGAAAATGGCGGGTTTGGGATTCATGCAATAAGAAGGAAGAGTCAGCCGCTGACGAGTCTGCTAGAAAGAGTGTTTTGAACCCGTTGTCGAAAGACCGGGGAAGACAAGCAAGAAGTCTTTGAGCGAAGACGTTGTCCTTGGATAAGTGCGAGAAGAGACCTTTCCAAGTCAGTCCCTCAGGTCGGTACTTCCATGGCCATGGTAGCCACGTGTCATTACCCCCATTGGCATAGCTAGACGATCTTCACTCTCTCGATCCCTTTGAAAACCATTTGCCTATCTATTTGATCTGACCAGGTAAATCGACCTATCCCCCAGCGTACCGGAGCTTTTCTACCCGCGGAAGATCTTTTATCTTAGTCAAATGATCGATTCATTCCTCAATCGCAGCAGGCAGACCTTCAACATAATAGATCATTGCAAGCCCTTCTATGCCTATCTTCCCCTCTGCGCCTTGAACATAAGCTCAAGTGCACGAAGACCCTCTTACTTAAGCAGGTGCTATCACTTAATAAAATATCCGGGTCATTCTTCAAGACTACCACCTTCCTTCTCTTCGGGCATTGGAAGATGAATCAACTCCATAGTTGCTGGATGACCCGGGCCTTCTTTGTGGCTTGGTGTTAACTGTAGCACTATCAGACCTTGAAGGTTAAGTTAGTGTTCCATGAACTCAATCCCACATAAATGCTGTGGCATAAGTTATCTAGCTACATTCTATTACCGGTTGACACCCCCTTGAAACAACAATAAGTCTTATGGGATAACATACACAAGTATGCCTCTATCAATTGGATGTTTGAAAGGTAACTAGAAATATCGTAAGAAAATAATCTGACGCCTAAAAATGCCCATGTCTTTCCGGACCAACCCAACTGGTGATTTCCAACAAGTCTCTCTTTTTTTGGGGGGAGCAGAGCACGGTTCCAAATGGTTATGTCATGGATTCAAAATCTCTTATTTTCTATGGGCATCCAACGTCCAGTGATATCGAATTTATGCAATCGGATAATTTTAGTATGTCTTTAGATAGTCAGTCAAGTACCTCGTCAGATGTGGAAAGCGCTCCACCTGACTTTGAGGGGATGCTGGATAGAATATCTAATGAATCCACGAAGTGGGTTGTGAGAAGCGGGAGGCAATTACCTCCAGAATGGAGGATGCCGGACCTTATTCGGGCAGTGATTTCGGACGATCGGATTGACAGTCTGGGACTTTCTAACATATGATTATTATGATATCATGGTACATGGCCAAAATAGTTGGTTATGCCAAGATATTTTTTCATTTTTGGATCTAATCAACTATGTCTTATAGTAGAGATTCCAAAAAAGGAAGTTAGTCAAGTTCTTTTTCCCATGCTTTCCGTTGGTCAACAACCAACCACAACTCACTAGAATTCTTCACTACTCCTACAGTACAGGCTTTATGTCTGGAGGGAATTTATTTGTTTGTCTCAATCAATCAATATGTTTCACAACTTTCGACGCATCTTTCGAAAAGATGAAAATAGTCTTCACTCAAGTTCTAGTGATACAGCTTCTACTTCGTCTATTAATCCATCCGGCACTAGTAGTACTACTAGTACTAGGATTACTAATCCGACGGATCGATCTACGACGATTATTATTATTACCGATTATAGTTTTCAAGCGTCCGATACTCAGGGTTCTTCTCCTGATTCTTCTGATGGTATTGGTATTTTTGAGGATCTTCCGGGTCTTAACCCGTCCAGTGAACGTATAGTAGAGCTTCAATCTGATATACGCGAGAAATTGGGAGAGTTGATGGCTAACAAGAGTGCCCAAGATGTTCTGGTTGCGGCCGAAGCTTTACATGGCGAAAGCAACGATATCCCTTTTCTTGAGCACCTGTTAGATGATTTGAACAGAAACGGAATAGGGGGGGAAGCCTATAAGGATGCCCTGGATATAGCGGGGATAGTTCCCAGCCCACTTGAGCAATTTTCCATTCTCCCATTGATTCCTATGAAAATAGGAAACTTGTATTTCTCATTCACAAATCCATCTTTGTTTATGCTACTCACTCTCAGTTTGGTCCTACTTTTTGTTCATTTTGTTACTAAAAAGGGAGGAGGAAACTCAGTACCAAATGCTTGGCAATCCTTGGTAGAGCTTATTTATGATTTCGTGCCGAACCTGGTAAACGAACAAATAGGTGGTCTTTCCGGAAATGTGAAACAAAAGTTTTTCCCTTCGAAAATGCAGAAAACAACAGACTCCAGCTCGAGAAAAAGATTGGAGTCGTCCAATTCTCTTATGAACTTTGCGAGTTCTGGAGATTCGGGAGATGATGATTCCAACGATCCCCACAAGCGGCGTAAACTCCCGGTGTCCTCAAACACGATCGATGCATCAATCGCTTTACTAAGACGACTCATTTTGGAACTTCTCGATGAAACAACTAATCCTTCTTTACGGGACAACAACCCACCAAACCCCCGCACTTTTAATTGTGCCATAAGGGATGCGCTGGAAGAGAGGTTTGGGCACTCACGCTACAATTGGCGAAGAGTTGCCCAAATGCTTAGTCTAGCAACGGAATTAACCTTGCAAGGCGAGCAGAGTTCTTTCTTTTTGCGCGTCCTTTCCTTGGTGAGAGGAGAGGATTAACCCAATTCCGGGTGGGTTGCTTGATCTTGTCGCGGCTAATGGTAGAGCATTTTTAGATTGTCTTAGTGTTAAGGGGCGCTCCTGGGCTTGAATGCATTTGTTTTGGCGTCAGAGGACTCGACAGTGAATAAGGCAAGATTTCGTTCACGCGGGAGGCCTTTCTCATCGTGAGTTTTCATTTTTGATTGCTTTCCGTGAGAAAGGGAAGGGGAGTGGTGAGGCGGGCCCCTTCACAGCTAATCGATCTATCACTCAATCACAGGCCGTTCCGTCATTGTCTGATTTTTTGTTGTCTGATCACACTCGAAACTATGTATCTACTTATCGTATTTTTGCCCCTCCTCGGTGGCATCGGTGTTTCCCCTTATAACTGACTTGTTCCTTCTCCACCGGACGCCCACGGTCACTATCCTGGCAAGAGGTTCTGCACACGCCAATCGAAATGCGCACACCTGTAGCTAAGAACTGCTCACTAACTACTCAACAAGACGCCCTGTTGATTTCTTTCTTTGTCTGTAAGAAGCACAAACTAGTCAAGACGACCGGATCAGCAATCTATGAGCGAACAAACAAGCCGGGAAGAAGGCCGGCAAGCAGCCACGGTATAAAAGGAGAACGCCCGAAGCTCTCGATCCAATCTTTCGTCTTGCGGCGTCTACGCGGCTGTCCATTCTTCTCTAGTCGGGCCTTTCTTCAGCGCTTAGAACAAAGCTCAGGGGCCTTCTGTCGAGGTCTTGGATCCTGCCTTTGGATTATTTGGTAGTACACAATACCTGGTCGATATACCATGTTTCAACTGCAGAGTCTCCGATCCACTACTAAGTGGACTTTCAAGCCCAATCACTAAGAAGGCTGGGTGCGATAAATCAGTATTCAGTCGTGAAATCCTTCGAAGGTAAAGGCGAGAGAAAGATCGTATGAGAAGAAATGAGAAATGAAACCATTATAGGTGACAACCTATTGGACGGGGTTTGGTGCACTTGTCCCTCTGAAAATGGTGCTTCGGCGGCTGGACGATAGCTTGCCGGCTAGCTCCCTTGATCTATCTATCCATGTATGTGTACGGAAGCGCCTCCCACAGCACCAGTAGCGGGCAGATCGCGTACCATGATTTAGCAAGAATGCCCTCTGAGAGTGAATAAGAATGCATCTTTTGGTCCCTCAACATCACGCACGATGCCAGCCCAGCTTTGTTCGTGCTCTTTTTCTATATCCAATTGGCCTATGTGGATAAATCTATGGAATGATAAGAATTCGGCTGAAGGGGCACACGGTCAGCCGCGGGTAGCGCTTTCTCTCCTATCTTATCCCATCAATCCGTAGTCGAGCCGTCACCTCGATCATGTCGCTTATCCTTTTTCCAACCCGGACCGTGTCGTCGAGCACCAGCGGTCAGTTCCCAGGTCAGTCGTCGCATCCACCACAGGAAGTAAACAACCTATATAATCTAAGGCACCGGTCTCGCGTACACCAGTGGAAGCAGGCAGCCTTGCAGCTAAAAGAGCTATCACGTAAAAGAGCTATTAAGCAAACTCTCTGGTCCTGGGTGTAAAACCACGAACAGAACAGCAAGAAACTCGCTCGATCTGGCACCCCCGTTCAATGTCTTTGAGTCCCCTTGATCCCCTAAGGTTGTTCTTGCTGCTTACCAAGCACCTATTAACTCCAAAGAGAAGGATTCTCAGCTTCATTAGTTGCTTTCCGTACCGTCGGGATGCTCTGTCCCTTAAATTGCACAAACGCAAACAGCTACACCGATGGGATCCCTTAACTGAGGACATCAAAGAGCCTAGAATCCATAGCAGCAAGGTCGATTTAGTAAGCACATAAGCCCGTATTTCAATTTGATTTAACGGATCCCCGCATGCTTTCTTTTCTTTGAATGCTGTCCCTTTCTGTAGAATCCCCTGCTATTGAATTCGCACTTACAGAAGGAGTTGTGAAAGAAGCTTGAGTTTCCGGTGTTCTTGTTGAGTTCATAGCCGCTGTTAGAGTGATCGTAGCAGCTGTGAGAAAATCAGTTGTCGCGAGATCGGTTGTTCACGTATCAGCGTACTAATCCTAATGCGACGAATGGGAGTGATGGCATAGAACTTGTGCTGTTAAAGTTGCTGCTTCTAGTGCTTTCTTGTTGTCGGAAGAGAGGTGGCATAAAGAAGATGGCATTCCTAGTGGAAGCTTTGAAGGACCGGTACTATTGAATAAAGAACTGCTCTTCTCTTGGTCTATCCGCTGTGATTGAATCACTAACCGCAGTTGTGCTAGAAGAAGCTCTTTTTGTTCTCGAATCGGCTCTGGGGATTTTTGTCTCTATAGATGCAGCTTTACCGGGGTTAGCACTTTCCTGTTTTACTTTGACCCTCGCTACGACCCTGCTTGACCGCTAGGCCCCCTTCTCTTGCTTGAGAATGCACTGCTGCAAGCGTAGGAAGAATGCTGAGTGAATGTCCGAGCAGGGTGATAGGAATCGAAGCTACTAACTAGGATCCTCTAATATGTCAATTATGCTCTTTGAAAGAAGCAAATGGACAAAGCCTTTTTGCCTTGTTGAATCAGCCAAGTCAGTAGCCTTTCTTTTATGCGGGATTGCCTATTTCCTCTTGATGCGGTAGAAGAAGTCTAGTCTAGGTCATTTCTTTTGCTAGAGAATATGTTGTTGTCGGCATAACCGATGCAGTTAGCTCAAAAGGGAGTTCAGTCACTTCCGGATCCGGATTCAATGATTGTTGAGTGAACGAAGTCAGTAGCCAATCAGGGCTTGAGAGATGCGAAACTTTAAGTGGCCAAGAAAGGGATGAGTGCCGCTTAACTGATTTAGGACTGAAAGAAGGCTGAACATGGATCCGTATGGGGAGAAGAGAATCTAGGCTCTCTAAACTAGACCGATTGGACAGCTTTCAAAGGCGTAAATAGCTCTATTTGACCTGACCTAGTTTTCAAAGGCTTGATTGCCCCTTGGGAGAAGTTGTATCAGAAGCATCGAATGAAAGGTTCTTTCCAAGACCATCTGCTATTGAATGCCCTGCTAGTCTGAGTGCTACTTCTGTAGCTGCAATGGAGCGCGTTGAAGGTGATGAAAAAGATCTCTTAGGTAAAGACTAGCTCCCTAGCTTCCTGAAAAGAGTGGATTCGGTGTCAAAGATTAGCATCCCATTCTCAACAGCAAGATAAGTGAGAGCATTTCTTGCATCTATTAAGTCAAAGCTAAGAGAAAATTCGGGTTGATACGAGACCTTCGCCCTCTTCAAGTCTTCTTTTTTGGGAGATTAGGTGCCTAGCCTCAGATGGAGCAAAGCAGATTTCCCCGATTAGGACTATACTATAAGACATGGGAGAGAGGAGTCGGCTGCATTGCTATTGAATGGAATAGAAGAACCACATTGCCGAATGCAGTTAGCTAGAAAAGCAGCTCATGACCCGAGGGAAGGTGCTATACTATAGAAGAGGTCCGACAAGAACTTCTCCTTTTTTGAAAGCAAGGAAGCAAATGGCTAAAAGGGTGGATGTGACTTCAGACGCTTGGGGGAAGAGGACTCTCTACTACTGCTGATTGGATCCGGGGATGTTCAAACGGATAAGAACAAAAAAGAAGAGTGAGGGTTCTATGGTATGGATGGCTTTGGTGAGCATAGCAGGAAAGACCGACGAGAAATTGATGTCTGTAGAAGAAGGTATTGAAAGCTAGGATAGACCTTCAAATCAGCGAGCTAGGAAGGCCCAGGAAAGTATCCAGAACCCAGTTGTGAAGTCAAGGAAGGAGTTTGTATCGGTATGCCATTACTGCTTGAATGAAGACCTTCACTTCGGTTAGCTTTGCTTGACTAATCTCTTGAAAACCTATCTTTCTACTCTTTCTTTCTCGCCTGAAGGCACAGGCAGGCCTACGGGGCCGGTCACAATTGATTGGGGTCGAGGGATTGATTGGCGCTTACTAGAGCCTTTCTGTGCTTGTTGGATGGGTTGGATTATAGGCTGGCCTGGCTAGCTATCCGGGCAATCAATATATCGTTACCGTTACCTCGATGCATACAATAGCTACTCGCTGCGCTATCGCTCCGTTCACTCCCTCTGGGTGTACGAAGCGAGCAAAAAGCAGATACCCTGCAAGCGGGGCCCCGGAAAAGGAAAAACGAAAGCCTAGGATCATTTCATTACTACTCTGCAGGAAATTGGACCGTACGAATGAAGAAGACTGACTTTTTAGGATCATCCTTTTCCTAGCCGAACGAGCGAAGCGCTTTAGTCAGGTCGGAAGATTGGAGTATACAACTATCAATGGATAGGAGACCACAAGGTGTATCATCAAAAGGGCGGCGCCGGGCAAGTCCAGTGGTCATACCGACGAAGCATAAGCCAGTTCTTTACATCTAAGCCAGCAGCTGGGGATAGAACAAGGAAGTTTGAAAGCTTTGACTCTCCCCTTTTCTTCTGGGGGATTCATAGAATATGCTTTCTTCTCATAGGGAATAGGGTGAATAGGCAAGATTTGCATTTACCTTAGATCTTAGATGAGGCTATTTAGTTCTAGGTAGGGAAGGGCTGTCAGTCCATGATAGTTTCCTGCGCTAACCCCGCATCGAAGATAGGGGGCGGCTTTCTTGTGGTAGTAATTGCGAGCATCTCTCCGATGCTCTTAGCGTGCACAGTTTGCTTACATGCCGCCTTAGGCACATCTCTCTTTCTTAGTTTCACGCTGGCCTAATGATAATGAATGAAAGTCAGTCTTTTAGTAAGCCGTATATAAACAGCTTTTTAGTGTATAAGCAATTCTTTAGTGGTCGCACCGAAAGGTACGTACGGTGGAGGTTGGTTGAAGATGATGTTACGCGGCGTTCAGAACCAGTCTTGAAGTGAATGAATTAGAAAGAACGAAGAAGTAAGGAAATGAGACGACTCTTTCTTGAACTATATCATAAACAGATCTTCTCCTCTACACCAATCACGAGTTTTTCTCTATTCCTCTCGTATATCGTCGTAACGCCCTTAATGCTAGGTTTTGAAAAAGACTTTTCATGTCATTCCCATTTAGGTCCGATTCGGATCCCTCCGTTGTTTCCTTTTCCTTCCGCACCTTTTCCTCGAAATGAGAAAGAAGATGGTACACTTGAATTGTATTATTTAAGTGCTTATTGCTTTCAAAAAATCCTACTTCTACAATTGGTGGGTCACCGGGTTATTCAAATAAGTCGTGTTTTCCGTGGTTTTCCCATGTTACAACTTCCGTACCAATTCGGTCGATCCGGAATGGATCGGTTAAACATTCCATTAGGGAGCCTGGTCTTGACTCTTCTGTGTGGTATTCATTCTCGTTCGGCTCTTGGAATCACATCCAGCAGTGGTTGGAACAGCTCGCAAAATCCAACCACTTCACCTACTTCATTGCCCCCAACCCTTTCTCGTACCTCTATTGAAACAGAATGGTTTCATGTTCTTTCATCGATTGGTTATTCCTCTCCCTTCGTATCTCTTTTTCCAATTTCGGTCTCGATTAGTTCACAAGATTGAATGGCCAATTCTCCTCCGGACCCTCTCGATTGTTTTCCAAGAATGTTGAGCCGGGTATGTAAGCCATGTATCTGGGAGGAACTTAAAAAAAAATAAGGGCTTTCGGTTTTTTTCACCCTGTTTTGGTCTTGCAGCTATTTTCAAATTCAAATATTAGAAAATAGTTAGTTGAATCTTTTAGAAGAAAGAAACTAACTATGTCCAATCTCTAGTGATGGTGGGACCAACCAAGATGTATGTCGTCCAACCCGACCTCAGACTCTTTCTTCCCGACCTATTTGACTCTCTGGCCGCAGTTATTTAGGTGGTATTCCGAGATTGATTGAAGAGATCGAATTCCTCCCGGGAACACACAAAAGAAAGATATGAACTGGGTAAATAGAAATGGAAAAGAGATGTTTCCAATTCATTAAAATGTGAAGCTTTTTCTACATCCATATGATCTGCTAAAGTGGATCGGTATTGACCATATAATAAAAGAAGATCTTGGTCCATGGAGTCCCAAGAAGGTAAGAACTCCAACCTGTCTGATGCTTCTTCGGCCAAATACAATATACAAGTGGGACCTGCACTATGAGCAAGCTGTGCGAAAAACCGCTTCTTTTTTCCGGTTCCGAAACAACTTGGGCGAAATAGGGTTCTACCGGGAAACCATGGATTTTTGAGTTTTCGCCATTGGTTACTGGTTGAGCCACTGGAATGGAATGAGATAAGAATCTCTGTAGATCTTTCTTCTCCACTTACTCGTAACAGGCTTTTCTTCTGTAGAATACTTCTTCCGAATGGCATAATTGTCCGATTTCTTCCTCGATCTTCAAAGAAAACTGACTCCTCCTACTCCTCCTTCTCTTTTAGGATAGGATCGTCGTTGGTCCTTCTTTCACTAATGATCTCACCATTTTCTAGTAGTTGTAGTTCGCGCGAACACGCGAGGGACTATCCTTTCTATTGCTTGCCCTTGCTTTTCACTCTCAAAGGGTCTCTCTCTTCTATAAAGCGAAGCAAAGCGCATGGCGCTGAAGTGAAGAAAGCTCAATAAACACACAGGAACACGATGCAGGGCATAGCATAAATGAAAGCGCTGATCATTTTTGAAAACATATATGCTTGACCTTTCTCGATGCTTTTTTTGGGGGTGACTCACCAACCGACCCAGCAGTGATCGATGACAGAATGGTATAAAGAAATCAAAGTCATTGGATTTGGTAGTTCTCCATTGACTTCTCTCTTTACCCCTTTGCATATGTTCCTAAATGGGTGTGCACCTCCAGATGGGCGGGGGCCGGCCTCCCACTCTCTTATGCAGCATTTATTAGCTTAGCTGGGTTGGGTGGATCGTGCAATAAGCCTCTCTCGACCCTCCGTTTCTAATACATCTTTATGAAAGCCTCTCGCCTTTCGAGATCCGGTCCATCATCAACTCAGTTAGATCTTCTTGTTTGCCTGCTTTGATTAGGCTTCCTTTAATTAACTAACGGATTTGATCGTCATTTCGTGCCTGCAGCCCTGCTGGATTCGACCTTTTATCAGCTGGTTGAGTAGCGTAATAAGGGGCACAACTAGAAGAGTTGGCCTATATTTTCTTTCTCTTTTTTTTCTCAATTCGATTGCAGTCTCCGAAGTTCATCTTGATCGATGGTCCCCATTAGCATTAGTGCTATAATTAGCAGCCGCTTTTTTTGGAAGGCGAGGTACTCATGTGTGATCGCGGATTCCACGGTAGCAGTAGTTCTAGCTCTACATTAGGAGCACGGGAGCTCACTCCCTCAATGAGTCTATCCTGCTTCAGGCCATCTTGTTCAGTCTCCTGGAACTTAACTCTTAGATGCAGCCGCCTCCATCCATCGGCAATCTGCTCCCGTACGGGCGTTGACATGCAACGCGAAGGTCTCCTTATTTACGACGAAATTTAGATCAAGTTGCACGAAAGGAAGGGTTAAAACCTATATTATATAGAAGTCGTTTTTGATGAGGAGAAGGGAAAACCCCTCCCTAACGCTGGGCAAGATCAATAAATAAGAAGCTTCGGCTTAGGGCGACCAAACCAAGCTCGATTCGCTCCAAATTCCCACAGTACCTTCCTTTGGAAAAGTGACCCGGATCTTCAGGTCGCTCCAGGCTCTACCGGAACCGAGCGTACCTTGGGGCACGCGCTACAAAAGGCTTAGGAAGCGGACCTGTCTGATGAGGGGACTTCGTAAACTATCTAACTTTGAAGCTATTACACAAAAAAAAAGGGTGAAACCACAGAAGCAGGTAACCCTGACTTCAAGACAGATGGTGAAGAGCACCGGTCAAGCTCACACACAAGAGGGAAGGAACGAAAGATTGATTGATCTGCTGCTCGATCGGAGATATAAGGGAAGCGCTGGTAACCGAACTCTTTCGCGAAAGGGATTCCGCCGCCGAGTCTCTGTCTCTTATGAGAGCAGTGGCTAATAGAACTGATGCGCCTCAGAAAGCAGCGTCCTTCTCAATCAATGCCCGGGCATCCCATACATAACCACCGAATAATCATTCCCCGTACTGAGTTCTCTCAGGTGCCAACTCTTTTTTTTTTCCGTAATAATCTAAAAAAAAAGTTTATGACCATCAATCGGTCGGAAGGTTAAGAGTGATAGATATTATTTATGTTCAAAGTAAGGCGCTTCCTTGTATCCCGCTTGGCAGTACATAAGGGGAAAGACGAGAATAGACCTCAAGGTCGGAACCGGCTCTTTTGGTTTTCTTTCTTTGGCTATGGTTGCCTTGACCAGAGGGTTCCAACCCGTTTAGAATGAACCGTAGCCAAAGATCCATTTACCCAGACGGTGTGCGAAATGAGGAAATTTTCCGTAGTAGGCCGAGTTTGACTCTATCGCCCGACACACAGCCCTCTATGTAGCTCTACCACAAGACCTTTCGGTGCCATCACAAGAACGAAGGAGACCCGCAAAGAGCGTTTGCTCTAGGAGTGGAGCGATCCCTGAAATCATAGGTTCGATGAACAACTAAACCGAATGATCGAGAGAGAATAACATAAGGGCACCTCTATAGACGCGAAAACCGAGTTACAGACCCCGATGGACGCGTGATGAATGTGAGAAGCATCGGCCCCGGAGAAGGCTGGATCGTAGGAAGCGAGTTATACGTCTATGAATCCTTCCTGTGAGCTCAACGAGTACCCACGATTCCCAGTAGGAGTCGGCATATCGTGCGTAATGGATCCTGATGTTGTATGGGTCATCGGGGCGAAGGGTTCCAAACCTCGGAATTGCGAACATCCGGTGGTATGAATGAAACATAGTTTGAATAGGGGCAAGTCTAGAGCTGTGGTATGGAAGATTCTAAAAAACCCTCATCACTTTGTCAGAGTTATTGTTTTACCCTTTCTATCTGCATGACTGCTTTCTTATGATGAGTAGTGTCCATCACTCGCCTCTCTGTCCCTGTATGAAGGAGCATCCACTGCGCTTACTAGTGGGTATGATTAAAGTCAAGAGCGGGGCTCCCAGAAAAAGGACCTTATCTGTATCCGTCTCTCTTACTCGAACTAGCCACCCCTTGGGATCCGTCTCCCCTTTTCCCATTTCTTTATGGCTTCTCCTTCCCTTCTTCCCTCTTAGCGCTACGAAGTGGTAAGAGTGACCTTTGCATTGATTCTCGGTATCCCATCTCATAAGTAGATTCCCTGGCTGGGGTAAGAAAGTAGGGCTATTCAAAGCAGAGAGAAAGTTCTTCGGATTTGAAGCTTTCTCTTCTTAGCCAGGTTTCTTTTTCTTCTTGGCTTCTCTCTTCTTCCGCTTATTCATCTTCTTTGACGGATACAGATATAGAGGCAGAAAAGCCAGTAAGAGCTGCAAGCTAATTCCCAATGTAACTCCTTCAATTCAAAGAGTTGCAGTCAACTAATGGTGAACTAGGCTGATTAGCCCCAGTAAATACATGCACTTGAGCCTATAGTAATGTAAAGGCGCGTTAGCCCAGCCCAGCCCATAAAAGGGCTTTCGTCACGAACTAGCAATTTCCCAAGAAAGAGAAAAGGGGGCTGATTCTTAGCCTGCTTCCTTCGCTAACAGAAGTGCCAGGGAAAGGGAATAGGAAGTCTCCCTTAGCTAGGGATCTACCATATCTAGTTCTAATGTAATGTAAGCTGGTGAAATGCTACCTTCAATACAACTGACCAGGGCAATTCCGACTCATCGGATGCTTAGTGGGATGCCACTCTCAAAGATTCTTCACCAGTGACAAATCGGATTCGTTCAAAGAGAATCCTTCAACGACAACAGCTACCACTCACTGAACACTTTTTTTATCCGGAAGTTTGTCCATCCATGGCAAAGGATCGAACTTGAACTCTTTCCGGCTGAGAAGAGCCTTTTTCAATTCATTTTTGCAGGTGAGCGAGATGCCGAGTCTACCTTTGCCAAGTCCCTCTTTCTAGGAGGATTTAATCCATCAATAGCAGTAAGTTGCTTTTGAGTTCGATTTTCATTACTCCGAATCTTCTTAGTTCGACTCTGCCTCAGGTCGAGTTGCTTTCTCTTGTTTTGACTTGAACGCACGTGACTCACTCGCCCGAAAGAGCGCTTTCACATACCTCAGATTATCTTATTCATAGGCTACCAGGGTCAAAACGAATGTATAGCAAGGCTGCACCCTTCATAAGGTGGCTGATCTCCTGACTCCCTATCAAACATGGAATGTCGGTCTTTGAAAGTCTTTCTTGGACCCCCACCCCAAGAGGTGCATGCTATAGGTCAGAGATACCAGTGAGCTATAGCCATTGCCCTGATGAATGGATTGGGGGGTTGACTTAAAATGGAAATTACACGGGGGTATGCTCTCCCAATCGATCGAATTCAATTTCATCCCGGAAGTCCGCCTATTTTCTAATCGCTTTAGTAAGCGGATGCCAGCTCTCTTCCATGTGAGCGATAGAATAGAATACTTTCTATACGAGCAATTCAGCCAGGAAAAAGCTACCTTATAGCTCTAGTCCAGTTCCCAGCAATCTTATAGAGTGCCAGTCTTAAGCTAAGCCCATGCAGTCGTAAGCCCCTGTAGGCATTTTTGCTTACCCGGGTACGAGCGATCCTGGGAAGCATACTTTATTTCCAACTATAGATAGCTATTAGCAAGTAGCATATTTCCACTAAGAACACTATAGGACACTATCCCTATCATAAGATAAGAAAAGAGGTGGGAGGGACTTCCTCTACACTAAAGATCATTTCTATCTCACGAATTGGATTCGAACCAATATCAAGCGACTTTCCTTTTAGTCGATCGTGAGTGGGTCTGTCGTCCTCCTCATTATAGTCCTCCTAGAATCAATAGCATTTCGTCGGAATACATCCTGTCTTTTCACCTTAGTAGTTCTATGCATAGTTAGTACTATAGCCCCAATCATGGCTACTAATAAAATAAGACTAGGAACCAAAAACCAGACGAAATAATAGGTATAAAGTAAATTGCCCAATGTTTCCAAATTAGTCCAACTTCGTACCTTTTCGGCATAAACCGTATATCTCAGAGAGGTCGTATTTCTTTGGGTTGGTAGTAATGGAATGCTTTCATTATCTAAAATGAAGAACATTTCCCACCAAAAGATCAGTCCAATAATACCACTCACTGGTAAATAGCGCAATACTTCTTCGTGAATCTCCGCTATTTGAATATTGAACATCATAACAACGAATAGGAATGAAACGGCAATAGCTCCTATATGAACTACTGAGAAGATCATTGCGAAAAAGTCGAGACCTAAGAAAAGAAGTAAACCGGAAGTATTGCGAAAGACTGGGATGGGAAACAAAACGGAATGTACTGGATTTTTAGCACGTACAACCATCAAACCAGAGACCAAAGCAGGGCTCGACAAAACAGAAAGTATCATAGTACGTCGTCCTTCCCTGAAATGGAACTTTCATGCTAGTTCTTGCTCCAGCATGAAAGTCGATCTATTACGACCAGCGCGGTTGTTCGTATTTCATTTTCTTCTTCCAAGACAAACTCTTCTTAGGCACTGAGTTACTTACGTTACGGTCTTCTGCAGGCAGGCCGCCTTCCTATCGGGCCCACCGGTTTAAAGAGGCCTCTATCCGGACTCCCCCTATACCTCTGTCTGGCCTCGGGAACTTCTCTAAGCTCGAGAGCTCCTGTCTCCTCACTTAAATCACCTCTACCCGCCAAATTTTGAGAAAATGACGTTTAGGAGATAGTGCGTTCCCCCGTCCTCGAGCTCCTGCCTCACTTGATCTAACCAATTCAATTCAAGATGGTCGCGATCCCGTACGGGCAAGGTTGGGTGCTCTAGGTCTAGCTTGTCGCGTCCTGCGGTTAAGAAGTCCTTGAAGACTTCTTCAGGATTGTATGGGGATTGTTTGGCCATGTCCGCATTGTCAGAAAGGACCTCCTGAAAAATAGAGAAAGATTTTTGTTTCTGCTCCCGGATGAGCAGGTCTCTGTTCTCAAAGTCGAGTAATCTGTTATACTCGGCCTGAGAGGTAGCCTTACGTAGCTCTCCTAGGAGGTCTTGAACATATGTCCCTCTGGGCTTACCCAGAAGAAAGGTTTGGTTTGGAACCCTCTCCAGCTGTAGAATCCTATTCCGCATTGAGGACTCCAAGCTAGCATTCCGGACCACAGATCCTTGGCCCGAAGGTCCCGCTTCATCGCTTGCCACCCTCGGGATCGAAGAATTAACCGATGCGCCCCCCATTTCCGTTTCGGAAAAGGGCTCTGTTAAGACGTCGATGTCAAAATCTGTCCAACCAGAGCCCCCACTGCCACTTTCCATGTTACTGAAACTCCCGGATCCGCTAGAATAGGAAATTACCCTCCCCTCCGAAGAAGGGCTGACGGCCAAACCTGGCATGTTCAAAAAATATTTTTGAAAAGCCCCCCACGAAATAAGGAAGGAAAGGCCAACTCTCAAGCTTGGGAGGATTATTCCCGATCCTGGGACTAGCCCCTCCAACAATAAGCGGAAACATATTTGAGCCACGAGAGTGAACAGTAATACCGAAATCAGATTTCTTTTTCGCAGTTCCATAATTCCATTTACAACTAGATAGAAGGGAGAATGCCGCGAGAAAAAAACCTACTGACAGCTTCTTAAAATACATAGTTGATTAAATCGATGAAATTCAGCAGCTCCTCGCATCCCCAACTACGAGTACCACATACCATCACATCGTAGTAGGCATCCGTCAGAAAGCCGTGCTGAAGAGCTTCATCCCCAAGAACCATCCGAACAAGGTCAGGCATGGTCCATTGCGGGGGTAATTGCCTGCCGGCCTCATGGACACAGCGGCTGTACTCATCACAGATGCGCTCAAATACCTCTTCTAAGTCAGGTGGAGCGCTTTGCGCGTCCGACCTAGTTGAAGAAAGAGGTGAAGTAGACGAAGAAGGGAAGGAATCTGTATTCATGATAAAGTCCATATCGCTAGGACTTGGATTATCATATACTACGAGCCCTGTTGTGTTTCGCATTTTCTTTTGTTCATTCTTTAACTGCTCTGCTCCCCCCAAAAAACGGGAAAAGACTCTTCGGAAATCGCCGGCGGTTGGTCCGGAACGACATGGGCATTTTTGGCGTCAGATTCTTCTTCTTCTCTTACGATATTTCGAGTTAGAAGAAAGGCATGGGAGAAAGAATTCAAAGCATGATTTTCTATTCGATATCTGACTCGGGGGCGAACACCCCTTTTCTTTATGCCCGTCGCCTTTGTTGAACGGGATAGATTTAATTAACACGGATAGACCAGAAAAGGTCTTCGCAAGCATACCGCTTTCTGTTCAAGAATCGGTAGCGGTTTTAAGGAAGACTACCGAGCTCCACGATAGATAAGCGCCTATCATCTCTATGCGAATTCTGACCTTAACTTTTCGTCTTTGATTAGTATTAGCGAAAGCTCGCTCGACTTAATAATAGCTGTCTTACTCGACTTGCTTACTAGCTGCCTTTCTGACTAATATCATTATTTGACTTGTGAATTTAGAGTTCTAAACTGAGTACACTAGGAGAACAGTAGTTTCCTTTTGTTTCCTTTTTATGAACACGGAATGATCAGCATTCCTTCTCTGGAAACCCATCTATCTTCGTCATAACCAAACTTCATATCTCGAACCAAGCCCGAGGATACTGACTTGTCTGATGTATCCTTCCCTCCCTTCCTTATTCATAAGCCCAGAGAGAAAAGAAAGATAAGTATAGGCCTAGTCTAGAATGTAGAATGACTCTGCAACAGAAAGAGAATGAATAGGAAGAGAAGACTAGATAGGATAGTGAGAGTAAGAAGAAATTGCCAGTTCCCTAATAGGGATACACTGGATTGGATACAACACTCGAGGTAGCAACTTCCCAAGTCATTCCTCTTTCAAAAAGTCTTCCATAATAAATAAAGGGAGAAGGTTGTTCGACTGAAGCCCGACCTCTATGATTTGAAATGAGTGCAGAAATTTCCCTTTAAGAGAATGATCTTTACAGAAAAAGAGCCCAGAGGTTTAGTCAGTGTCCTCTTTTATTTTTTCTTCTCGATGAAAGGCTTCCCCAAAAGCACTGGTTTTTCAACCTCCATGGTCTTTCCCAATCTTTTTCTATTACTTACACCTGGAGCCAGCTTAAATTGCTAAAGCAACTCCCGAACCTAATTCCTAAGGTCACATACCTGTCGAATAAAAAGAAAGATCATTTTGATAGTTGGAATCTCCACTAGGGCAGGCATTAATATGAAAAACTCTCCAGCTGGGACATCATCCACGGCTAGATCCTCCTTCGCGTTTAGGAGATCTCGACTCTTAACATAAATCTATGAGCTACAGCTGCGTTAGAGAGAGAGATGTGGAACTCTTTTCTCCTAGTCCGATTAAAGATAGATAAGACATCCGCCAGTGTAATCTTTTTCCTGAACCCCTCCTCCTTGGAAATCTAGCAGCCAGAATTAGCTTAGGAATGCGATTCGTAGCATCTATAATGTAATGTAGTGTAGATTGAGCTCGCATCCGAACAACATCTTGTTGGACAGGCCAATATGGGAAGGGCTTTTTAGATACCTCAGGGTTGTTAACGAAACGAATAAGTAAGGTTCATGCTTGCTATTGATGGTAATATAGCCTACTTACTGGGTAACTACTCCTACGACTATAACGTTTTCCTTCCCAAAGTAACTAAACGAAGTTTGATATAGGAAGCCATTAATGTAGCGAAGCTTTTTGTGTCATATGATCGGTGTTGATCTTCATTCTATACATTCTCTTAGCAACAGCTCAAGTCGGTCGTCTTCTATCCACACATGGCGGATGAAATCAATAGAAATTGGTCTTCTTTCTGTGGAGCCGTTGGCTAGGCTACCTGTGAGGTTGAGGTGAGTGTGGGCAGGGGACGGACATTGATTGAAGGTTGAGTCTTCTACCGGGGAGGAATTGATAGGGCTTACGAAGCGGTACCGACATGGGGAAGACAGATCGATCGGAAGCGTATCATCCCTCCTGGAGATTGAAATAATAGCTGTTATTGAAATGCCACTTTCAGTGGAATAAAAAGATGAAATGAAAAAGGTCATTTCCATCTGGTCCTTCAAAGATCGATCTCTTACTGATGATAATAGCCTATATAAGATAAGGTTTTTCCTAACCCTCCCTTCGCGAAAAGAAGGAGGTGAAATTATTTTTCCTTGAAGCTTGCGAAGGACTTAATGAGACATAGAGCTTCGATCAAGAATAAAATAATTTTAGACTATACCCTCCCCGCACGGAAGAACCAAGCAAGGGATTCACTCCAACAGAAGAAAGCCCAGATATCGAATCTGAATTGAGTACTCGTACTTCGCTACCTTTCTCCGAGCGACTAAGAAGATTAACTAATTGCGTCCGCTAGAGATGCTTTACCTAACAATGACTTTCAAGTGGGGAGTGAATGAAAGTCGATATAGAAATCCTAGGCTCAAAAGCCACATTTTTCGATACCGAAGTCTGCCACAAAGAAGCTCATTTCCAACGCTGGAATGTTGAGTTCCTTCATCAAAGGAAGAGCTACAACTGCTACAACAGCTATATTAAGCAGGAACGCCCTAGGCGACAATGATTGATCCTTCTTCCTTCTCTTATTAGTCGTTGAGTTCGGCGGTTGCTTCGCATACCTCGTCATTCAAATTCTTTCACCGCAAGCAAAGATATAGCAGCTCAGACCCTCTCTTTCTAACAATAAGCCCCCGAAGGAAGAGAACAAACTCAGCTAACTCAGGAAAGAAGGGGATACATATGATACCAGAACGAAAGAAAGATGGGGCTCCTCAAACGCGCTTGCTTATAAGAGAAGAGATTTGCCTTATGATGGAAGGTACGGTACGTAGATAGACCGATGTAGATTCATTGGCTTGACCGTAGCGACACGGATTCCCACTTATGCCACCCTAACATCCAGAGGAAGAAAAACCCAGGGTATGAGAACGACTTTCTCCTATAACTAAAACAAAGGACATTTAGTAGCGAAAAGCATTGACACTTCTGCCTTCTAGGCTAGAACCCTCAAAGCTGGAAGAAAGGACAACCTAGCTCAACTGATTGATTGGTACCGTAGCCCCGCGTGTGCGGTAATGGGCAAGGCAGCCTAAAGAAGAAGATGCTGATAGCGAGTGATTCACTCCTAAAAGTCCATCATACTCTCTTTTCGTGGAAGATGGGGTAGCAGGTCTTTTCTTGTTCTTAGGGGGCGGAGGGTTTTCCTAAGAAGATGGAAGTGCTGGCAATCATAAGGTGTTGCCTCTTCCCCGTTCAGGGGTGGGGAAGACCTTGGTCTAAGAATGAAAGTCAGAGCGAGTTTTTAGTCCTTGTTGAGTCCAATGTAGAGGAATGGCAGCAAGAACACTGGGGCTAGCGTGTCAAAACAACTTCTTCTTGATTGACTTTCTTCTGCGGAAGTAGTAACTAGCAAGGAAGTAAGACCCAATAAAAAGAAGAAGGACAGAGCCAACATTTCACCACTATGAGAGTTGAGGGGTAGAAAGAGACAGCGCATAAAATATCCTCGTGAAGAGGGAACGTAACGATAGGACTTCTTCTTCATAACACAGGAAACGGACTCTTCTTGGAACTTGTACTTCCTTTGTTTAGTTAGTAAGAATAGGCCGGTTCTCCACCTGCAACCCTCGCTCGAATAAAAGGAAAAGAAAGAGCATTTTCCTCGGGAACTCAGAAGGTTTTTCCCTCAACGACTAAAGGATAAAGCTAGGGGACTACAACCTGGATACCCAAGGGGAGGAAGCAGCATACTACTCCCTTATCTTACTCAGACAGAAAGAGCACGCTAAGCACTAGAAGAAAAGGAAGAGATAAGCTACTCCTACTAGAAAGGGACCTAGATCAATAGAAGGAAGGCAGAACGACAAGCAAGAAGAAAGAACCAGAAGACTAGACCCCAACTCAACCATGCCTCTCTTCCACTTAGAAAAAAGACAACGGAAAGACGAAAACGGAAACTTAAGGGGAAAAGACTACCCGGGAGACATGCACCAGAGTGAATGGGGTATCACGCCGCGAGAGCACGTGAGAAAACGAAAGATTGATCGAGAAAATAAGTAGGGGCGACCAAGACAGAGGTCTGTGGGAGGGATACCCTTTCCTATGCAAGAGGGTTTGACGGAATTGAATCTGCAACTGTCTCGCAAACTCTTCCTTCTTATTCTTAGGGGTAGACCCTATGGCAACTCCCAATGTCAGGTCCAACTTCGACTATAGAGGATTACCCATGGACTGAAACTTTCTTTCTAGCTTACTTGATTAGTTGCTTAGCTGGCTTGCTTCTCCTAGCACCAGGCTAACTACTAAAAGGCATGGGCAAAGGGGAATGACTGACTATAGCGCCAGCACTTTCCTTAGAATATCCTTCCACTAGTTTACCCTTACTTCTATCCCAATCTCAGGGGACTTCCTTCAATTCCAATATCCTCACTCTCATTCCCAAGCTGGAAACAAGGGCAGGAGTAGACTCATTGGAGGATAGGGTTTGGCTTACGGATATAAGGTAGGGTAGAATGCTGACTCTTACAAGGCATTGGTTTACTTGAGCTCTGGCTACGAGGGTAGACTTCCTTCCTCTATATCATATCCCCTGGGAATGAGTTAGTCGAAGAGGATTAGCTGGTAGAATGAGTCAATACTGGCTGGCAGGTTAGCGGGTACTACTACAAACCAAGCTGGATACAGCCAGGGGATAGCTGACTCGATAGCTCGTTCTCCTACTCCTATTTCTCATCTTGAACTTCTCGAATTTCTTCCTTCGGCTCCTCCAGCGCATGGTAACTTACGCTCTACAATAGCACGCTCTAGCTCTATCCCAGGTCAGATCTTTTCAGTCTTGAGGGAGAAAGAAAGTACGCTTATAAATCAACATGCTATTTGAAGGTCAGTCCCGAGTTCCAAGAAAGTGGAGATTGGTTGGCTAGAAGGAATATAAAGTGCTAGATATTTTAATTCCATGGTTGAAGTCCCTGTGGATAGGTCATTTTCTATTAAGCTAATTCCCTCATGCTAGGAGTAAACCTAGCCTAAAAGAGCGCTGTATGAGAACGGGCAAACCCTAGCTTCCCTGGGTTTAGATCTAGAATAAATAAGGACTGAGTATACCTACGCTAGAATCTCTTTTGCTATCGGTTCTTACTCCAAGGGGATATATGATCTATAAAGAAAGCGTGCTATCGTAAGGTTCTTAGTCCCTGCTTCTTTTTCCCAGCCTTTTAGGACTCATTCTACCAGAAACCCTGTTCACAAGGAGATAGTAATCCCAGGCCTAAAGGAAGCAAGGTGAGGATAGAAGAAGGCAACCTGCCACCAAGTAAGCCCCTCTTTCTCCTTGTCGGTCTAATTAGTCTTAGATATTCTATCAGGCTTGACTAGACCTACAAGAGTCGGCTACTTAGCTTAGACGGACACAATTTCGGACCTTTGTATTGTGGAGATATATGTACATATCTTTATTGAATCTTTGTTGCCCGATTCTTCGAAGGCGGGTCAACCTCAGGAATCCCAGGGGGCCAATCCCTACTTTCATGTTTGATCCTCTTTCTGGTTCATCCCACGACGCTAGAACGGGTTCAGTGGCCGCTCCTGCTTGACCTCAGATTATGTCTTTCGCAACGTCAAGTAATTGGATAATCTCGACAGCTGGCGCATCTGTTCTGGTCTCTCCTTTTTCCGTTTATTTCTATTTCTATCCCGGTTAGATCATGGGATGACTCCTCGAATCCTTTGCTTTCTTTCATCTCTCTGACAATGGGCTTTTGCCAATCAATATCTTCTGACTTTCTCAAATGAAGGTCGTCTTCGGATTTGACTTGACTTGCTGGGTCCCTTCCTCAGTCAAAGACTGGGGCCAGATTAGTAATCTATCAATCCACCGTGGCTTTCTTTCTCCAACTTCTTAGCCCCGATCTTGGGGATTTCCTAGTGACCAAATTGATATTTCCGTGATAGCTTGTGATTCCTGAAAGACGGGCAGACTGACTTGCTGATGGCAAAAGGACTTGAAGAGTGAGGGCTTTCTCGATTCTCTATTAAAGATAGAATGAGAAGTTGATCCCCGATTCCATTTCCTTAGGCAGGCTGAGGTCGATACTCTTTCGCGCTTGGTGGCATCTTTCTGTCATATCGTGAGGGCTTCGGGTTCATAATGTTCTCAATCAGAAATGAAAGATGAGATGCAGTCACCCATGCTCATGAAGGTCAATAAGTAAAGTCGCTATCTCATATTCCCCCGCTAAAGCGGGTCTCTTTTCTAGTCTTCCCTCTTTGCTTGCCAGTCATAGCAATAGTAGAAACTTCTTCCCCTCGTCCGTCCCCTCGGTCACTCCATTCCTGTCCCGATGATAGAATATCATAAGATAACTAATGGAATCTTCCAACTTCAAATAGCGTATAAAAGAGTGATTTTCCCAGGTTCGAAACTGATCGTAGTAGAAGTAGAGGTGGCAGGGCCAGGCCAGACTTTGAGAAGTCATAAATGCGGCTAATCAAAAGGCTCGGCACTCACCTGATAGGGATCTTTTTCACTTGAACTATGCTTCAAACATCAACTGAGATAACATCAACCAATCCGGGAATGTAGTTCTGAGGGCTTAGCGATCAGAGAAGCGTAGCAGCATCGGCAGAGGAGAACTGAATGCCACTTCTGAGACTGAAACCTCTCTTTGCTTTGATGAAGAAATCTATCAAGAAGGATGACTAGGACTAGCCTTTCTTGGCTTTGTTTCTAGGATCGGAATACAACTCAAACCAAGTGAGCGGCTCGGGATAGAAAGGTTCCAAGAGCTTAGTGGAAAGGTCAAGTGCGAAGCGCTAGTTCCATGCCTTCTACTTAGGAAAGCCCTCAATCTTCAAGCACTGTGCCCAGCGTTGATGAATCTTCTATCAGGTTTGATTTCGACCCTGATGAACCTGGCACCTCTCTTGCAGAAAGCCAGAAAGCAGAAGCTAAGGAAAAGGCATTGGATGGGATGACTCTATCTATGGGCCCAAATGCCACTCAATTTCAAAGGTGAGTAGCGTAGACACTTGACCGATAGGTTGCGGGGCGTGAAGCCAAAGACATTACAAGTACTAAAATGACAAGCAGAAGTAGGAGCGATAGCCACATACTATGATTATGAATAAAAGGCCCTAGCCAACCCCAGTCAAGGGTAGGCGGAAGAAGGGGTATTCTACTCAAAGACCGGTCGGAAAGGGAAAATGCTATCCTGCCTGATTGATCACCGGCGTCGAATGCAATCTTTTAAGCATAGCCTCCTCGATTACCGGCATAGAATGGATGAGCGCTTATGAGTTCCCACTATCGAATCATCTCATTTCCTATTCCGGGCATTGAAAGCTGAAATCAAAAGACATCAAGGCCTAAGTCAGACCAATGATGATCTTCTCTTAAAATAGCAAGAATATCTGGTGGAGGACTCTGCACCCAGTAAGGTCGACACAGTCAGTCAGGAAGATGCTTTCCCACCCAATCGGCCGAAGCATTGGCTAATCTGTTCACCCTTTATACCGACCAGCTGTGGTAGGACATCAGGAGTTGCTGCACATCGCTAACAATAGGCCTCAGACTGCGATCTGTAGACGACTTTTGACTATGAAAAGCTTGAAAGACCTGAGATGAATCTGTTTTCATACATATAAAGATAAGATAGCTGTAGAGAAAAAGCCAGGTCAGAACCTTTCCTAAGTGTAAGTGCATGAGCCTCCGCCATGTCCACCGAAAAAAGGGCGTAAATAGACCCTATTCCAGTTATGAGTAGCCCAGTCAGATCTATACCCACCACTCCAATGTTTTCTTTGTGATAACCTGGTTAGAGAACCGCATCAACATGAATCTTAAAAGAACCCATCTCAGGCGGATGCCAATTCAGCTCCACTTCTTCTTGGTGGGACTAGATCGAAAGGGCGGCGGGTACTTCGACTGCCTTGTATCAGGTGAAGAGAGGGGGTGGTAGGCTTAGTAGGGCTCGAACCTACAATATCACCGTTATGAGCGGTACGTTTCAACCAATTAAACTATAAGCCCTTACGGATCTCTACATGCAATTCGCTCACTTAGGGAAGAGCGGATGGAAAGAGGAGGCCTTTGCTCTATCTGCTTCTTCCTCTTCCCAGGAATGAACAATTGGATCAAAAAATGTTCTATTTTGTGGATTATTGTTTATAGATAGATATAGAATATTATATGTCTATTATTATTATTATTAATAATAATCTAATTTAAGCAAGCGGCCCTTTCGCGACTCAAACAGCCGGTACACTTTCCGGCTCGCAACGGCTCAAACTGGTGGGGGCTCTCTATTTGCTTGCAATGCCGGCTGTTCGCCTTTAGTTAGAAGTAGAGGGTTTTTTTTCACACAATTTAAAAGAAAGTCATTATGGATGAAGTAAGAAAAAGTATATAAGGAGTGAGAAATAAAAACTTGGTTACGAGAACCGAAGGTTAGGCCGACTACTTTAGTAGAGATAGACCTAAAAAAGTTTATTCCTACCCTTCCCCTTTCTGTCAATGTTGCCAATTCTCAGAATACCTCGTGTATACAGTTGTCCAACTACTTTCTTCTTCCGACTTCTTTAGCCACTTCCGCATCTGTCGTATTCGGGAAAGCTTGCTTCGTGGCGGAGCATTTAGCAATGCCAGCAGCCTGGTGAGGGCTGGCTGTCTGAGGACAGGTTAAGGCAGGGCCTGCTGGACTTGCTTCTCATGAGATTGGGTGAGGGAATCGGAAAGGGGCTCATAAACCGGGCTTTTGGGCACACGGAAAAGGGGAAGTGGATAGAGGGTGCTTCTCAGCTAGAGTTGGGGGTGGGGTCGCTATAGTGGCTAGGGTGAGTCTTCCTACACGGCTGGCCGCCCGGTTCTAGACAAAGCTGCGGGGGTTACCACCACATCCTTTCCCGATAGACTCGAAGCTCTTCATAGTCAGGCGGGGTAGAAAATCTTCTCTCAAAAAGAGACAGACCAGAGATGACAGAGGAAGGTATTCGATTCAAAAAATATATGGCAGTCAAAACAGCTTCAGCCAAAAATGGACTAAGGACAGAAGCAAGCTACAAGCATTAGCAACCGCTTTCGTTTAATCTTATGTCAAAGAAGCAGCGAAGAAAAGTCGTTTCACCTCTATTCCCTCTAAAGCTTCTCTTAGGAGAATCCCTTCGCTACACTCGACTAAAGACACCTACAAACTCACTCATAAGGAAACTCATCAAGTAGGTCTTTCGAGCCTTTTGACAAACTAAAGTCCTAAAGAAAAGCAACCCCAATCCCCCCCAGCCCAGGTCAACCCACTCAATATCCGAGAGAGGGTAGGCTTTTGGCGGGCCGCAGAGACGGCGGATAACGTAGCGGATAATACGTACTTGGAAATAAGCGGATCATAGAAAAGTTTTTTCATGCCTTGACTCTACCTCGGTTCGTTCGGAAATCATGGTAGTCTTTTCATGGAGATTATTGGGAACGGAAATGGGCCTGGGGTTAAGAACAACGACAAAACTGCCTTCTGTCTGTTGCCATGGAATGTATAGGTAGGGATTGTTTTATGCTTGGAAAGCCCGTTCCGCGCTCTCTATCCCCTCTTTTTTGAGGTCCCCATGAATCTTTAGTATTCGTCTTCGCTGAATTCCATCCAGCCTTCTTTCATGGATAATCATTAGTATTCCTCTCGCTAGCTACCCTTAGTAAGAGGGGGAGGACTTCACCTTTATTTATCTTTTAAAGAATTGCCTTTACAGCGCCCTATGCTGATTCCCACTTTCACTCTTTTGCCTCGTCAAGTATACGATGGGATTTGGATACTATAGTAAGCTGTTCTTAATGGGCTTAGCCGCCGTTCAGCAGTGGAATATTCCCATGATATAGTCGCTCAGTCATTTTTGAATTATTAGTCCAGGATATCCGAAATAACATCTATAAAGAGTTGCCGGAACCGGTGCTAGACCAAAGCATGGGCTTTTTCTTTCTCAATTGATGTAGTAGTTCAGTGAGAAATCTCGTTCCTAAACTTGTTGTTACTCGTTTAGGGCAACAAAAGCTTTTTGAACTTTTTTCTTCCGCTACATTCCTATCATTCGTTCTTTCCTTCTTTCTTGCTGTAGGCTTTCATACCAATTGATATGGATCGTTCCCAAATGCTACCTCTTGGGCTAACTCTTCCGATGCCTTTTATTCTTCATAGTGATCTTCCTCTACCCGCCGAACCACAGAACCGCTACCTCTCGTCCCTTATCTTCTTATCTGATTTACTGTCCGTCCCGTTACGTTACCTCTATTTTTAGGGATTATGATTAGCAATTGGCACACCATAAAGAATAGGCTTTTGGCTGAAAAGAATCATAGCATTGCCTCGGTATACAACCAACCATTCCATATTCATTGCCTCCTCGTATTACATATTCTACAAAGTAACCAGATCTCCTCACTCGAGTTCTTTGCATTGAGCTCGCTCGGTTCGTCTGTTCATTGGAGGAAAGCGTTTATGGAGCTTCATGTATCAGCTCGCTGTCCTTCTGTCTCTGATCCCCAATATGAGTGAGACCAAGATGGCTGACTGGAGTTCCACAAATCAGCTGGTCATGTCATGGCTTCTCAATGCAATTGAGCCTACAATTGCTACCAGTCTTATGTTTATGGCATCGGCTAAACAGGTATGGTCTTTGATTTCCATGATCTTGATTTCATAGGAAATGAAGCTAAGATATTCCAGCTTGAATAAGAAGTCAAAAATCTGAGTCAGGGGATATGACTGTTGCTGAGTACTATACTCAACTTAAGACCATATGGTCAGAGATCTTTTTATATCAACCAGTTCCTTCCTACATTTGTGATTCTTCCAATGCCCAAGGAAAACAGAGGTTATGCAAAAGTGCACTTCTCCTTTTTCACGTAGAGTAGGTTTTCCCTCAATGTAGAGGCCTTATAAGTTCCCTAGGTACTCCCCAGATCGCGAGTACTGATAGATATTGGGTCTACCCATCGGCCTTCTCTAATAGGGCACTCAATCAATCTCCAATCGATCTATCAATCCTTAGATTGAGCCTGAATTCGCCTTTCGAGTTCCTATAACAGAGAGCCAATCGATCGCTCGCCAGTTGCGATCTGCTCTTTCTCTTCCTATCACTAGGTCGGTCCGTCGGATTCTAGTGCTCGACGATTCTATTAGTCTGGTACTGGTATCCTTCGTTCCCGAAGAATTCGAGTCAACGGCAGAATCGATCAATCGCCCCAGGTGTAAGGCCTATCTCGTTTAAAAGTATGACCGCGGTCCTTTCCTTGGTTTAGGAATTAGGGTGGTGTGCTCTATCCGAATTTAAGGTGTGCTCTTGTGAGTGGGGGTGTGTGTTGTGCCAGAAGGGGCGTACCAAGTAGGTGATTCAAATTATTGCATATAGAAAGAGAGAGCCGGAACTTTGGAGAGCTATCTACCCTTAAAGACGGATTGAAAACAATATTTGATTTTGACTATATAGGTTCTTCTTTTCTACCTTTCTTTCTTATCAATGAAGAAGAGAGCATAATGGGTACAGGAGACTTAATTACGAGAGTGGAGTGCTTGCTTGGATCAAGTCGCGTAGCCGCTTTCCTTGCAGATTTTAGGGATTCAATTTCAAAGTTGATTATCTAGGCTTCGATTAGCATGTGTTAAGAATATGATCCTTACTTGCTTGGTTGAGCAAGCCTAAAATCCCTGCTTTAAAAGTTCTAACAAAACAAGCATGAAGCATAACAGAATTTCACAAATGGAGTGACTGCTGACTCTGACTCACTGCTTAAAGAGAATAAATAAGGCGTTACAGTTCCTAATAAATAGAGTGCTTAATGAACAAAAGAAGGGATTTAACGAAAGCCTTAGCTGTAGATGCTCAAAAAAAGAAAAAAACGAATAGAAGAAGGACTTGGACGAAAGAAAGCTGTTTATTTACCTACTGATCTTGCATGGTCTTTCTCAGCACGAGTCTTGCTCTTATAGAGAGAGTCTGCCGCACAGTTTCAACATGAAAGACTATTCAACAAGAAGGGGCAGTAAGAGACCAGTCTTGACTCTCTAGTCTCTGTCCCGTTGCAAGGAATCCTCAAGAAGTCCTCAACTTGATGACAGCATGAGCTTCGGTGCTACTACTTATCATGATAGGAAGGTCCACTCAAAGTAAATATACAGATTCCATTTCAATCTATTTTGCCCTCTCACTCTTGTCTTCCTATAAAACGAATAGAAAATTCGGATCAGGCTATTCTCGCCTTCTTGTCTAACCTAATAAGAACTAAAATAAAGGAGTTTCTCTGACTTTCTGGAACTTACTAAAGGAGGCCTTACCTTGGTCCCGGTCCATTGAGTTGAATGAGTTGAAGCGCCTTTACCATTAGTCTCATCTGAAGCAATTCCCGAATAAGAAAGATTGGCTGTTCTGCTAGCTCTTTCAAGAGTTGGATTAGGTGACTTTTTAGACTAAGCTGGGGGTAGGTGCTCGTGCATGAAAGGAATGGACCTTCTCTTTTTATTGAATTTAGAGCCAACACCCTAACTGTTGGGTTAGCTTCCATGTTTTGAAACTTTTCTATCGGGTAAGGAGTTAGAACAGGCCGAGGCCGAGCCTTAACCAAGCCCTCAACGAAGGAGGAAGCGCGTTAGCTATTCAGTTTTTCTTGCTTTGAATTGCTGGCTTTCTTTTATGAAGAGCTGGTTCCGGGGTAGATCTTTCTTGACTTTACAGAATTAGACTCTCTTTTCATCAGCCTTGAGTTGAGGATTCTGACCTAGCTCGATGACCCCTCTGTGAAGCTCTAGTCCTTTCTGCTTACAGTGCTGATAGTTCCGTGTCTCCAGCCTCTCCTGCTTACCCCTAAGTCCTGTCTGCAGTAGCAGCTTAGCTTCTCTCTTCTATAGTAGACCGAGTAGATGACCGAAGAGCGGACTTCTTTCCAACAAACAGAGGAAGTTTCGATTCTAGCTCTGGAGAAGCGAACTTCAATCACAAAGATTCCACTACACTACTTATTACGTTTACGTCAAACATTCCTATTTCTACTTCTTACTCTCGCACGGATAGAGATGGAGGTCGGGATTCCCTTTCTCAAGACAGCACCGCAGCAATTCAATGAGCGAGACTTGCACTCAATAGTAGAACAATGAAAGCAGTAGTGGCACTCCCCATACTTAGATGGTCCGGGCCAGGCACTCCATATGTGTTTCGGTATTGATCTGAGCACTCGTGTAACTACTAATAAAGCTCGAGGGACCTTTCTTTCTGAGTTATTGGCTACCGGTGTGACTTCTCTTGGTCAGGTCTAAAGGTCTAAGGGGAAGAGTTGAAAGCGGGCCAAGAACAAAAGCACTTGGATTAGCAATGAACAAAAGGTAAGCCAATTCCGGGATTGGCTTTGTAAAGTCTCCTTAGCGATCACCAACTTCACACTTTCGGTCAGGAGTCAGGTGAAAGGTTTGGTTCAAGCGAAAAGGAAGGATCAAGATGAGGTAGATGAGTCTCAGCGCTCTCCTCTACGATTGGTTGACTTCGAGCCTTCGTCCAATTGGTGGTAATGGTAATAATGAGGATTTCGGTCAGTTTGATCCGTCCAGGTAGGAAAGCGCCCGAACTGCCAGCAACGACACTTGAACAAAATCCATGAGTAGGCCAACCTCGTGAAGGGGGGAGGGTCAGTTTGGCTCTTTTCTTTTGCTTGACAGTAGGGAGGGGCAGCCGCTTTCACTCTTTTGCTTGACTGAGGCCGAGCTTGTGAGTAATTGTCCATGGCGTTCCAGCATAAACTAATGATTATGCCGAGTCCGTGCTTGCGAATCTATATGGGTTCTACCCCCAAGCCCCGCTATCGAAGAGAGATGTGGCAGGCAGAAAAAGAAGGGGCTGGCTGTGAGAAAAGTCATGGTCATTCAATCGTGCACATTCCCTCCCGTCTTTCTCACAAAGGAAGCAAGCCCCCCGAATTATAGCAAAAGAACGTGAATTTGAAGATGAGGATTCTGTGTCCAATGGATTTGACCTTCGGAAGGAGACTGACTCTTTCTATTAATTGCCCCCTTCTTTACAGCTACGCACCTTATTCAGCTTTCCAGCAGCTCGGCAAGAATGAGTTGAGAGATAGACCTTGAACGCAGAGAGAAGGCAGCCAGTTCCAAGCTGTACTTCGAATTAATAGAACTCAATGATTACCAATATTACCATCGCTTCGGCCTAAAAGCAAGCCAACCTGAGCTCGCAATAATCCGCCATTTCCTTTGTTTTTTCGGGCTTTTCGTCTCTTTCATCTGATAAAGATGACATGGAAGCTTTCAGCCCAGGTTAAACCCCTCAGTTCACAGTAAATGAAAGACGGTAATCCTTAGATTTTCTATGAATATAATCATTCAAGTGACTAAGGGCCAGCCAGTGAAGTCACAACTCATAAGACAAGATAAGGGCAGTTTGGTAAGCCGAAGGTTGAGGAGAAGCGTACTGCTGACAGAACGGATGAAGGACAGGGGGAAAGCAAATAAGGTGTAGTGACTATTCTTCTGCCTTCACTACTTCGCGGGAAGCATTCTATGAAGAAGGTAAGCCAAGCGGCTCTAGTTAGTCTGATACCAGGAGTTGCTAGGTGATAAGAAGAACAAGAATAAGTAATGAATCGTGAGGTTATGGATGCCGGAATGTAGACTAAACTATCAGCTTCGGCTGCGCCTCGGGAGGAGTACTTAGGTTCAGATCTATAGCTATTTCATCTGTCTCAAATATAAGGTAGGAGCTGTTCGGTAGTAGCCTAGTTCAGGTTGTTTAGTAGCATCCGTTCCTTATCCCCGTTGTGGATAGTTAGGCGGTGGGAACAGCCGAGCTCACTATTGCCATTAGACTCGCAGAGCATAAAGGTGATGCAGGTATTTGCGGGAAAGTGCGGGAAAGAAAGAGGTCATTGCTTGGTAGGAAATGAAGAAATGGAACATCATCCGAATTCATCAGAATCAATATCCACTTTCTAAACCGAGACTGACACCAGTTTACGGAATGATCGATCGTACTAGATAGATAGCCTAGACCATAAACCTTTCATACGCAATTCCTCGATCAAGTCATTAATGCGCAAGAGAAAGCAAGCGATCTATCAGACTAGAGGGAAGTTGGTCTTTCTCCATGACCCACCCCCTTCGCGCAACTTCTCGCGTAAGGCTTTAGCTCGAATGTCGTTCCCAGGGCCTTCTTCCATAGATAGAGATAGGTGGTATTCCCGGATCACGCGTAGAGCAAAAAGGGAAGAGTTAGCTCGTTCTAAAGAAGTACTACTACAGCGAAAGGTTCCGTACCCTGGTTGCTCAAACCTGTTTTACCTTTTGAGGTCTCTTTCAGCTGCGGGGCGGCAAGGCCATGTTGTTCAGTTGAAAGCAACAATAAAGAGGGTATTCGTTACGCTCGCTTTCCTCTAACAGTTATACCCCAAACGAGGGCGCCCTAGCTAGTTTCAAGTTCTCCCAACCCAATTGAAAGTCGTACCCTTTGGGAAGGCAGGAGCGGTATAAAAGGAGAACGCCCGAAGAATTTGATCAACTTGAAGCCTATAGTTGGATCGAGAGGCTTACTTCTTTATCTAATCCCCCGTCTCATTGCTAGTATGCTCCTTCATCTATAAAGCGAAGTCTTCTTTCAATCCTAAAGGATAGTTTAATGAAAGGCAACAACTGTATGGTATTATACTATCTTCTTCTTTGAGGCCCGACCAGCTCTTTCGACGCACTTCGGAACCCTTTGGCTAGAAAGATGGATCGCCTACAGAAGAAGACTAATGTCCAAGACAGTCGTGGATTGATTACGGAGTTCCTTTCCCATCCCATCTCAGTAAGAGAGCATAAGCAAAGAGCTGAAGGCAGGCACAAACAAATAGGGGAAGAGAAAGTGAGCAATCTCAGGGAGCTCGGCTTCTTTTCTTTTTTCCCTTGGCCTTGCCAATCAGCTTGAAGACCGGAGTAGATAGCCGTAAGTACCGCGCTTCCTCTCAATCCACTCTTTCACTTCAAAGCCAATCGATAGCCCGAACTGGAACTTTCTTTGAATTTGACTAAGTCACATCTGACTCATTGGAGTGAAACCTTAGATTCCCTGTCCTCCATTTCTCTTCAAAGTCACTGACTTCCGGGAAGAACGGGAGAGACGACAGATGCTCCTTTAGAACTTCTGATCTCAGTATCCACTCTTAAGCCTGCTTCTCGATAAAGCCTTTCTTCTTCTTAACTTAATAAATAGGTGGAGGTCGACCTGTTAATAAGAAGATCGAGTGCTAGTGCTATTAAGCCGAGGTTTGATAGTCAGCAACTCCTTTTTAGTTTAGCTGCGTAAATACCACCGAGTAATGAAAGAGATCCGAAAAAAGACCACCAAGTCGTGATGAAGCAGATCTGATCCAAGCATCCTGGGCGATGGCCTACCCTGAGACACCAGAAGAGCCAGAAGATTCACCAGGGTTTATTTCAACTAGTGCTCTTTACACGTCAGTTCGAGCCTACAGCTGTCTCAACTTAATGAACTGGACCTTCTATATACGCAAAAAAATAATGCCCTATCATGATGAGTCAACAATCCCAATCGTGAAGTTCCATTATAGCAATCAAATTCTCAAACTTCAAAACCAGACGTCGAAGCAACCAGAGGGGCCCTCCCCCGTTAATAGTATTAACTAAGGGCTTTAGCTGAAGAGAGTACCAAGGACTCTGAAACAAGGCTGGCGAGCCAACACAACTACCTTAACCAACCTGTCCTGAATTGAACCTATCTTTTCTATATGCATTTCATGTTCCATCCCAGGTGACGCAACAATCTATCAAAGAAGCAATCCGTCACAAGACATAAAATGTCAATATCAACTGTTGGACCAGATTGAGTTGGTTTGTCAATCACGAAGCTCCAGTATCGCAACCAGTTACAAACTTCGAAGTGGGACCAAGGTTCTCAGATGGACGGTACACAGGGAATGGAACGAGGTGCTTTGTCTCAAGAAACATCGCAAGATGTCAAAACCATCTAAGGGATCAGTCCGGAGTCTGAAGCCAATGCTGCCAGGCAGGAAGAGTCTAATTGGAAGATTCCCAAGTGAGACGGGGAGGAATCGCTCGATCTACCGAAAACGAATCCTTGTCGGAGTCACCGTCTATAGCGTGTTTTCAGCTTGTCAAGCCTCAGAACTTGACTTTGAATTCGCGAATAAAGTTTAGTCATAGTAATAGGGCTATCAAACTAAGATGAGTGGGAACTCCGGCATTGCCTTACTTACGCTTTTTTATTGAAGCGCACCCTGACTAATGCTAGTAAACTGCTATACCAACATTTTCATTCCAAGTCGAAAGCCCAAATCAAATAGAAAATTGATCACCCGACAGCTAAGCTAAAAACAAAAGGATTCAAAGGCGAAAGTCAAAGCGGAGATTTGAGCATATCACTCACTATGGTGAAAGTTTCTTTTCCGTGGTTGACTCATTTGCAGCTACCAAGGTGGTACAAGCGAGTACGAGTCATGCGCATTCATTCAATCTAGATCCCTTCCGAGGAGCAAAAGCCAGTTCCTCACTCATTCTTCTATCTCTTTCTCAGTGCCACTGCAAGTCATTTCGTGAGAAGTACTCCTTCTATACGTCTAAAGCAAGGGAGTGAGCCTTGTAGCCAAGGCGATCCACCTCTGGAACTACTGAGATTTGCTTTTCTGACAAGACAGTTCTCATCAATTTCATTCCATAATCTGTTTTTGGAATTTCACTGAGAGAGCCTTAAGGCGAATGATCCTATGAAGAGTGATATTAGCAAAGCAAGTTCTTTACTTGCCTAGATCCTTCTATCCCTTCTGCAACTCCTGGACTGAACGTGTAATTGCTAAATCGAGGTGAGTTTAGTTTGACGCTTTGGGTTTGTGAAGTGAGCTCCCTTATTCTGACGAAGAGAAGTTCAACCGGTGGTTTGTACCTCTAAGGAAATGTGGGTCGCCTATCGTCTCGGGACTGAATCTGGTGAGATTACTTTAGTATCTGAACTGCGTTAGCTGATCCATGGGTAGAACCCCCCTTTCTACTTTTGGTGAGAATCTCCCAATAGAATTTGTCACCATAGGAAACAGTTGGAATTGCTCTCCTTCCCATGCGCCTCTACTACTCTACTAGTAAGTAGTTTGAACTCATTTCTATGAGCTTTTGGTTGGCATTGAGGAGCTGGAGGTCAATAATGACCCTCCTATTTTAGCCTAATGCTTAAACTTCTTGTCTGGAACACAAGGGGTATGGTAATCCCCTCAAAATCAATAGTGTTAGGCAACTGATCTCAAGGCTTAAAGACAGACATTGGTATGCGGCTCTAAAGAGTATTCAAAGTACTCCGAATAGGATGTTGGACAAGACTGTGATGAATAAGCTATTGCTGGTGCCGGTACATAAGCCAGATCAACTGGATGAGCTTCAAGCACTCAATCTTTCTCTCTAAAAGGATATGCTTCTCACGCCTAACCACTGGCGATGGATCAATAACAGTATCTACTAATGATCTGACTCGTGCTTCTGGCTACGCTATGGGCTATGCTGACCCAGAGAACCCCACCACCTCTGCTACAGCGGCTTTGCCTTTCCAGCTCCTCGGTGAACCGGATAAACCACTTAGACTTAAGATAAACCACTTAGACTTAAGCGGGGGTCTCCTTCTACTGGTGTTGGATTCTTCGTCACCATACTTGGAAATCCTGAAGCAACCCTTGACTATGCCTGCGCCTCGGTTGGCTTAGAGTTATCCAGACTATCTAAATGCTGCCCAGATGGCTTAGCCCTTTTGCTACACAAGGAGAAAAACCACCCTTCCTTATGGGTCGAGTTTAGTGAAGATTGTCTGCCTGAAAGCAGGCCTTATGGCGTGTTTTTTGCAAGTCAAAGAAGAAGGTGTACCACCCATCACCTGTATTTTGACTTTTCTTATCCAGTCTATTCGTTAATCTCTTTCTCTTCCTATTCATTAGTATGTCACTTCTGGATAGCTAGATTCGATAGCTGCCTACTCTAGGCTTATTATACGGTAGCAAAGGGAAAGCTGTGGAGACGGCAGACTCGCCAGTCAGGCACACCGTGAGGCTGACTACAGCAAACCGGGAGGTTACAATTCCTCTTTTCCTCTTTCCATTTCCAGGGAGTGAATGTAGGAAGTGCAGACGGTGGATCTGGTGTGAACATTCAATCAAAGGCGTCTTTGGGATCGGCAACAGCTAATTGGCTTAGGCGATTCTTGTTGTGGGCCTAGGGTAGGACTCTCTTTCGAGTTTCAGGGGTGAATCCTCATATAAAGGACTCCCATCCCCGGGAAAGTCCCCAACTGGATCAATCTTTGTTGGCTGGCTTGCTTTGCTTGGTTGGTGGATAGGACGAATCCCTGCTATCAATAAGGCTTTGGGATGGATTATCCACTTCGCACACAATGCTAAAGAACATCACTTTGCTTATTTCGAGCGAATGTCAAAATCTCAGAATATGGGCTTCACCAATTGCTTGTGTTTGTTTAGTCACGCCGCGTCTAAGTCTACGGTAAGACTCTGGCTGCCACAACTCTCTCTTTCTTTGATAAGTTCACTTCAATAATTTCTCGTAAGGAATCAAAAGAACTGGAATACCAAAGGGAGTCAAATACTACGAAGATGCAGCGGAATGGTGAGAATGGGAGCCAAGGAATCAAACTTGGATTGTCATTGTCTTATCGTCCTGTCGTCAGCTGCTACAACTAGAATAGGGGGCTAAGCTAATTACTAAGAATAAGTCAGCAGAGAAAAGAAAAAAAAGGGTGGAATGGAATCGGTAGTGAAGCCAGGACGTCGAATGCTACTCTAGAGCCGATTCATAAAGAACCTCGAAATACACATCTGAATTCGGTTCAGTGACAACTTTCTCGACTCAGCATTTTCGGAGGGAAAGTTCCTTCCGGTCTGGGCGAGTTCACGAATCAGATGGAGAGCCACCCATCCTAGGTATGAATCACGTGGACGCTGCAGAGCATCTGCTTAGGAAAGAGTCGGGATCTTCTAATGTACAAAGATCCCCTAAGGTACTTTCTTTAGAAACAGCTCCTACGGATAGGATAGATAGTTAGCTCTTACGTTTAGAGAAAGATTAGACTATACATGGGGTTCCCAAGTCTTTCTAGGGGAAGTTCATTAGACATCTATTCTCCCGAAGGCAGAAGGAAGGCTATGCACACGAAGCTAAAGTGGGTGACGGAATTCGCCAGCGATGATAGGGAAAAATCCTTCTCATGGACTCAAAAAGATAGGTTAGCGACCGGGCGAAAGGTTGGAATTGATTTAGAAGGGCTTGGCCCTACTCTATCTATCGGAATTCGCCGGTTAATATTCTTTCTACTAGACTAGTTCTCCAATAAGAGGAATCGGGGACGGCACTTGTTTTTTATATGAAGACTTTCCCCGCTCTAGAACAATAGTAAGTAGTCAGTATAGCCTGTAGTTGGCCTTAAGCCTAGCTGTGTTACGGAATCGTGTTCAGGTCTTTCCTTTCTTTAAATAGAAAGTCAGAATGTACTTATGCTGTAAGAGAATGGCTTGCCGCGCCCGTCCTTGTTCTAGATCTAGAGAAGAGTCAACCTCGAGAAGAATAAGCATGGATGCCGGTCTTGAACTCCGTGAAGGCTTTACAGAGAACTAGGCTTTTCGCTTCATTGGATAAAGGCGGAGAACACTGGTTTGTAATTCCTTTCTTTGGCTGTCACTGAATTCATCCGGCAATTGATACCGAAAATCGGCCTTTTCAAAAGCATCCTTTGATCCAGCTTTCTCTGCTTTAGGGTAACAAAACTGTCCCATGCCACACAGGCAGAAAAAAATGAACTTTCAACTAGACTAGTTAGTCATTTCGTACTTCTGTCGTTGGAGAGCAGAAATGGCACTTTACAGCAAGAAGAAAGAACAACGAAAGTCGAAGATAGGCTTGTAGCCTCACCTGAATCAGATTCTGTAGCTGATACAACTGATGTTGCTTCATCACCTTTCCCATCCGCCCGGGGAACCGAGTCTTCTTTAGTGATTAATGAATTGACTGCTGCAGAGGATACCACTTA